>NC_142741.1:13004412-13179412 GCF_051943395.1 Hippocampus bargibanti
TACAATATCAACAATACCAACCAATAATAATGTGATCATGCAATATACATTCATTTTTAAAGGACAACCGACACCATTTTTTGTTTCCTAACTGACATCAGAAAAACATTTTATAGCATCTAAAATACCCAAAACACGCAGGCTGATATTTTTAGTCAAATGCATAACACCAATAACAATGACTTAAAGTGTGCTAAAAATGCAACAAAATGAGCTGCGAATTGGGGATTTTCAGAAAATCCCGCCCCGCCCCCAGTTCGTGACGTCACGCCAGAACGTCTTGCCTTGCTCCAGAATCAAAACAATGGCTTCAGAGAGTTCAGGTTCGGAGGAGATGCTTTCTTGCTACTCATCCACTTATGAATGTGGTTCAAATAGTTCTGAAGAGGAAAGCATAAACGTTTGCAATCGATTAAAGAAGTTCTTCCGTATCAATTTGAGCCGTCTGGACTCCAATGTAGCGCCTAGAAAATGCACAAGATGGCGCCCGAGCTCCGTTGGAAATGGGCTGATTCATCTGCTGGGAATTTGTGTCAACTTCTGTATGGTGTTGCCGCAATTGGTAGTCTTGGTGCAACACACAACGATTCACCATCGCGTTATTTGTGTTCTCCTTCTAATTTCGCCATCAACACGATGTTTTCAGACCAAACAAAGTACCCAAAATGCATTGTGTGTCGCTTTCTCGGTCAGGGGTGTTCCTGACGTGATGTCACGTCAGTCTTCGTCATCAACTCGAAAACAAGACTTCCTGAATATTCAGAGCGAGTCATACAATGTAAAATATAGCTATAGCTTTCTATCTACAGTAAAGTCTCGTTATATCGATATTCAAGGGAGTCCGAAAAAATATCGATATAACCGGGACTATCGATATATCCGACCCTATTTGCATGTAATTTTCTCCGTGCGTGCATAGAAATAGTATCGATATAACCGGGACTATCGATATAACGAGACTTCACTGTATTTGTCTTACTATTCTATTTGAGTAACTTCCGGGTTGAATGAACGGTGGTGCGTGTGGCTGCCACAGCTCACCCACAGAAAAATAATATCCTGTAACTGTAAAGTGACCTTGAGAGTTTTGAAAGGCACTTATAAATGTATAATTATTGTATGCGGTGGAATATTTGTAAAATGCGCTCAGTAGAAGTCATTTGAAGTCTTCTTTTCCTTTCGGCTTTTCCCTTCAAGGAGTCGCCACAGCAAATCAGTGGCCTCCATCTTTAGAGGTTTGATCCGCATGCTTGTTTTGGCCAAGCTTTTACGTCAGATGCCCTTCCTGACACAACCCTCTGTATTTATCCGGGCTTGGGACCGGCACAAGAAGACATATGTCCCTTTATGGCTACAGAACAAGCAACTCGCTCAGCAAAAGGCTCCCAAACAGAAAATGGTAATCGGCACAGCAACATTCAAAAAAGCAAAAACTATACTCACCATTTGATGACAATGCTACTTGTTCATAATTGTCTATTCAGATGAATACCATTTGATGACACAAGGCTTTTGACAAGATACCATCCAATCAGAGGACTGCGGGTAGAAGTCAATTATGGACACAACTTGCCCAGAGGTGTCGGTTGTTCTTTAATGTAACTATAAAATACCTAACGTGTGAGTCACATTGATTATAAGTATGTGATCATGATTTGTGTTTTTCTTTTGATTTATATTTTTTCTGAATTATTATTACTGTTTAACCCCACTAAGACCCCTGTAGTTATGTCTTCACGTCGAAGGAACATACAGACCTCCACATAATTTATTGTGGAACTTCTCACAGTGTTCGTCGTCACATTCACAAAAGTCACCATAGTAACTGCCTCCACTTGCTGTTGTGTGGCACTGGCATCTGCCACACACGCAATCTCCATGACTTTCGCACTCGAGGCCGCTTTGGCTCAGACATGATCCTCTTAGTGAATGTTCATCTTTGTTGCCAATGGCGCATTCACAGAACTGACCAACTGAGCCTTGATTGCAACTTAAAAAAGAATGAGAGAAACTATTAGCACCCCCCCAAAAAAATTCTAAGACTTTGAAGGTCAATACCAGTATCTGAAACTCATGACAAAAAGTTACCGGACACCAGGGCAGACAACTCTGAAAAGTTGCCTCCCCAGCCATAAAGTTGCCTGCCCTATTTTTCACAATTTGAAACACAATAAGATGACTAATCACAAAAAAAACATTGTTGCAAAGTATTAAGGATTGATAATCAGAATATATAACAGAACAACACTTTAGAATGTACATACCACAAATGCTTCCTTGCTTAATTTATCGTAAATATCCCATGCTGATGATTTTGTCCAGTTGTCGTTTGTCCATACACTGTTCGGCATGTTGCACAATGCAATGTTTGCGTTGCGTTGTCTGCTTCAAGCCACGTGAACTCCTCTTTACACGATGCTTTTAATGTGCTTGTAATGTAATGTTTTGTAGCATCATAAATCTTGTTAGCTTCTTTTGAATCTTTCTTTTGGGGCTATGATGCTCGGGAAAGTGCGGAAGCATGAAATTATTCAATGCAGGCTTCTGATTGGCTGCAGAGTATGCAAATTGCCAAGTGAACCGAAATGATAAAAACATCTTTTGTTTTTTTCTTTTTTTTTTTTTTTGTGAAAAAGTTGTCGCCCACCCGGGCGGAGACGTTTTGTAAATTGAACGCCCGACGTAAAAGTTGCACGCCTCGGGCGTCCGGGAAGTCATTATTTCAGACACTGGATATACAGTACATGTACATCCTGTAATAGTTGTGGACAAAAACATAAACTCTGACAAAAACTGTGACTTGACGAAGTAAACAAATAGGTCAAAAAAGTGCCAACAAATGTTTCTCCCTCTAAGTCTTTGAAAATATTCGGTGCTGTATCAAACTCAATGCAGGTTATGCAGAACCAGCCTATCGCGTAAAGACAGCACCATAACTTGAGGACTGCTGGTAAGAAAACCTCTCGTAAGAATTTTGCTAGTTGTTCCACAGGGTTAATTTCATCAGGAGGTTTTTTGAAAATAAATTAATAAATAAAAATAACCCCCTTTTTGAGCGGCAACAAACCCCAATTGCATTGAAAAATGTTTTGCACAGCTTGGGAATTTGTTGGCTGTTGTACCCACAATCTGAATCAGGATCAGAATTATTGGCCAAGGGTGTATAACACACAAGGAATTTACCTTCCCATTTACAACCCGTGAAAAGACACTAACAACACCAAACAAGGGAGAGAGAATGAGAAACCTTTTCGATATTTTGTGGCCTGAGAATTGGACATCTGCCCTGAGAAATCAATGACCACTATAAGATCCCTCATACTAAATTCGACAAATATTTTGTGTTAATGTCAAGAAAATGTTGTTACTCTCTTTGTATGTAACTGAGTAAGTAAAGTAAGTACTGTATTTTCCGGTGTATAAATCGCACCCAAAAGCCTTCATTTTGTTCCAAGGATGACGAAGAAGAAGATGAAGAGTATTTTCCGCACTATAAGGCGCACGTAAACGTCTTCAATCTTTTTCAAAAGCTGACCATGCGCCTTAAAATCCAATGCACCATATATATGGAAAAATATATGAACAAATATGTCATTCATTGAAGGTGCTCCTTATAATCCCATCAGTCTTACATCTGGAAAGTTTTAAAATTTGTAATTAATTGGAGGTGTGCATTATAGTGGGGAAAATACAGTAATATTGGGTCACAACAGGTATCACAACCACTGTCAGCAGCCACCGACTCCATTTCCCCCTGTGGAAGAAGTAACCCCAGCCTCTACTGGAGCGCCTTAGAATGTCGTGTGCCTGATATTTGGAAAATATTTCTATATTTATATACAGTATTTGGAAAACCTTTTCAGTCATTGAAGGTGTGCCTTATACGTATGTGGATAGAGTTTGAAAATACACCATTCATTGGGGGTTCATCTTATTGTCCGGTATGCCTTATACACCGGAAAAGACAGTAAATCAGTTGACCTTTATCATTTTACAATTATTTCACATGCTGACAATTCAGTTGTTTCATTTCAGTTGTTGCGACCCAGGGTGGCCCAGACAGTTACCGGTATTTGTTTTTTAAAGGCAAGTCCTTTTTCCACAATGGGACAAGTTGGTTTATTTTTATTAAATATATAAAATCATGGTGGTCATGTTCAAAAATCACAGAGGTCATGGGTTCAAATCCTGCCCCTTTCTTCCTGCGTGGCGTTTGCATGGTCTCCCAATACCTGTGTGGGTTTTCTCCAGTTACCCAAAAATGTCCTCCCACACCCCAAAAACATGTCCTTACCTTAATTAACGTTAATTAAACACTCATAACGTTAATTAAACACTCATAATTTTATTTGATCATCTTAAATGTTAAAGTGGAGAAACTATGCAAAAACAAATATAAAAATCTGCAATGGAGTGTGATGAGAGTAATTGTCCTATGCTACCTGTCGATTTGGTCATAAAAGAGGCAACTCTTTGGCACAGCGCCATTTCTAGACCTGATGAGCCAATGTGTGTTCTGGTACTTTGCATGTTGGAATGAATGGATCAGAATGGTATCTGAAATTTCTTGTGTGTGTGTGTGTGTGGGGGGGGGGTTGATTAATAAATGATAAACTACTATATATGATGAACTATAGGACAGAGCTTACCTGCAAATGCCACATCTTATTCTTCCTCTGCCTCTGCAATATTGTTGGCTACTTTTGCTTGGATCTTTACACTGACACTCACAGCTCGAAGATAAGCTCACTGTCAATGCATCTTTCATACCAAGTGGTCTGATAGTGAATGTCTTATTCTCAATGCATGAGTCTGCTGTTACTGTTACATCAAAAGAAATCTGTGGAGAAAATATAAAGTCATTCAGAGAAATACAATATATATATATATATATATATATATATATATATATATATATATATATATATATATATATATATATATATATATATATATATATGTGATATCATGAGAGGCTAGCTCTCAGCGGGACAGGACAAGAAGTGCAATGGACGACAGGTTTCGATACAAACAAAAGGTTTTAATCAAGGGTTCCAGGGGGAATTCACAAGCAACAAAGGTTTTAATAGTGTCTCTTCCAATACTTATCAAAATAAAGTCTCTTCTGATGCTTAAATCCAAATAAAGTCTCTTCTGAGCTCCACACTCAGAGGCTCTCTGCCTTAAGAGCCTTGCTTGCCAATCAAGCCCTGATCAGCTGCAGGTGTGTGGTTTTAATTGCTGCCTTCCACCAGATGGGGCCAAGACTCTCTCTGGGTGGAGCCATCTTAGGGGGATGTATTTGCCCTCCAGGACACAGCCTCTCGTGACATCACAATATATATATATATATATATATATATATATATATATATATATATATATATATATATATATATATATATATATATATATATATATATATATATATATATATGAGTGAGAAAGCGGGACCAAGTAAGGTGGCAAAACATATTACTTTCATACGGAATGGGAAAATGTGGAGCGGCATTCGGACTGTTCATGGAAAATACGACATTGACTTCCCGCCGAAAAGCCAGCTGAGAAAGAGAACGGTGGACGAACTAAAATCCCAGTTGTCCGGACAGCAGTCATTTTTCACTCAACATACTTCAAAAGCGAAAGCCGCCACCGAAGCATCGTTCCGGGTGTGTCACACCATCGTTAAAAACAATAAGTTGTTCCAAGACGGAGAGATGGTAAAAGAAGCATTCGTTGAAGCAGCTGACTCCTTGTTCAGAGAGTTTAAAAATAAGGCAGAGATATTATCTTCAATCAAAGCTCTGCAGCTGTCAAGACATACAGTTACACGGCACTGTGAAGCCATGGCTGAGGATATAACCCAGCAAATGTGGAAAGACATCAGAGATTGTGAGTGTTCTCACTGCTGAAGTCCAGGGCTCATGGACAGTTCTGTAACTTACACAGGAAAAGTACCCCAACATGAGGAAATGTGCTACCTCCTTGACTGCATTATTCGGCTCCACTTATTTATGCGAGTCAGCCTTTTCCTACATGAAGATCATTAAGTGCAAATACCATTCCACCATGAATGATGAACGTTTGGAAATGTGCTTGAGGCTGGCTGTCAGCAGCTACTGTCCGGACTATGCATCCCTGGCTGATTCAATTCAGTGCAAGTCATCAAAGTAAACTCAGGTAATTACAAAAAATGTTAATAGTTATTTATTATGTTATGTATATGTAGTTATTATGTGTGTTGTGCAATATTGGCTTATTCAGTTATGCAAGGTACATCAACATACATTGTACACACAAAGAATCCTTAAAACATTTGAAAATAATTATGTTTTGCATTTTTGTCGTGGGTAGATCATTTTGACTTGGTAGTTTTTATAAGTAGCTCGTATGCTGAAAAAGTGTGAGGACCCCTGATATATATATATATATATATATATAGACGAGATGCCATAACATGGCTCTGTTGGAATGCTACTACTCAAGCAACCCTAGTCAGAGGGGTTACATGAGGAGAATGGGGGCTGAATGGTTACCTCGAAGCCCATTGTTGGGGTATTTCGCCATACAAACATCTCTAAACATCGCTCTGTAATCTTTGTTTACATTTTGGACTTCCTGATACGTCATATCCTGCCTTCCTTTACATGATGTCACATTTACATTACGTCACATCCTATCGCGTCACACACTGTGCGCCGCATAAATACTCCCGCACTCTAGCACTCTAACTGTCTCTTCTCTCTGCCTTCCTCCTTTGCTGACCTCCCACAATGTCTCTGCTGTCTTCAAGATTAAACCAACTTTCTGTTCTACACCTGGCTTCCTGATGATTAAACCATCCTCTTCCATCACACCCGTCGAAGCAATGAACCAAGGGCGAACGATCGAAATAATCCAACACCCACAGTCACGGTTGACCATGAAACAACTAGTAGCTCAGTGTTCCAATATCCACAAACGGCAATTGCTACGACCAAATACCTCCAGCGGGTGAGGCAACTCCTCAGAAGCCAGCTCAATGGCAAGAACAAGACCCGGGCAATAAACAGCTATGCCCTGCCAGTGATCAGATACCCTGCAGGAATAACAAGGTGGCCAAAGGAAGAGATTCAGACTACGGATGTTAACACCTGAAAACTCCTCACCATGCATGGAGGGTTCCATCCCAAGTCCAGCACCCTGAGACTGTACACAAGCCGTAAGGAAGGAGGCCGGGGACTAGTGAGTGTGAGAGCCACTGTCCAGGATGAAACATCCAAGCTCCATGAATACATGAAAGAGAAGGCTCCAACGGATGATGTACTCAGAGAATGTCTCAGAAAATGGGGAGCAGAGGATGAGGTGCTGGAAGAGGGACAATCATGGGAGGAAAAGCCCCTACACGGGATGTACCACCGAACCATAGCAGAAGTGGCTGATCTCAAGAAGTCCTATCAGTGGCAAGAGAGGGCTGGCCAAAAGGACAGCACAGAGGCACTCATCCTGGCTGCCCAAGAGCAGGCCCTGAACACTAGAGCCATAGAGGCAGGGATATACCACACCAGACAAGACCCAAGGTGTAGGTTGTGCAAAGAGGCACCTGAGACAATCCAACACATAACTGCAGGGTGTAAGATGCTGGCAGGGAAAGCCTACATGGAACGCCATAACCAGGTGGCTGGCATAGTCTACCGAAACATCTGTGCGGAGTATGGACTGGAAACCCCAAGGTCAAAATGGGAAACACCTCCAAAGGTAGTAGACAATGACCGAGCAAAGATCCTGTGGGACTTCCAGATACAGACTGACAAGATGGTAATGGCCAACCAACCAGATATCGTGGTCATAAATAAAGGGCAAAGGAAAGCCGTTGTCGTGGATGTAGCGGTCCCGAGTGATGGAAACATAAGAAAGAAGGAACATGAGAAAATCGAGAAATACCAAGGGCTCAGAGAGGAGCTGGAGAGAGCCTGGAAGGTAAAGACAGTTGTGCATGTGGTAGTCGGAGCACTCGGAGCAGTGACCCCCAAACTCGACGAGTGGTTGCAACAGATCCCGGGAACAACATCGGATATCTCGGTCCAGAATAGCGCAGTGCTGGGAACAGCACAGATACTGCGCAGAACCCTCAAGCTTCCTGGCCTCTGGTAGAGGACCCGAGCTAAAAATGGGGGACAGACACCACCCATGAGGGGTGAGACGAGGATTTATATATATATATATATATATATATATATATATATACAGTAAAGTCTCGTTATATCGATATTCAAGGGAGTCCGAAAAAATATCGATATAACCGGGACTATCGATATATCCGACCCTGTTTGCATGTAATTTTCTCCTTGCGTGCATAGAAATAGTATCGATATAACCGGGACTATCGATATATTCGATATCGATATAACGAGACTTTACTGTGTATATATATATATATATATATATATATATATATACACACACACAGTATATACAGTATATACATATATATACACAGTATATACATATATATACACAGTATATATATATATATATATATATATAGACTCACTATACAGCACAGGTGTCAAAGTCAAGGCCCGCGGGCCAAATCCGGCCCGCCACATCATTTTTTTCGGCCCGCGAAAGCAAATCAAACTTGTTAAATTCCATGATGATTGCTAAAATCTGAGCCAAAATGGATGTCAACCACAATAAAAGTCATTATTCTTGACTTCAGATTTGAAAACGAGTTATTCATTAATTTGCTGTGTGCTCTATATGTAATATTTGAAGGGATTTAAACATTCTAATGGGTTCCCCAAATTCATAACGGCCCTTGAGAGGAAACCCTAACTACAATGTGGCCCGCGGCAAAAAATGACTTTGACGCCCCTGCTATACAGTATATGGGGAGTAGAGATCAGGCCGGCCCACAAATAAATAAATAAATAAATAAATATGTAACATTGCAGCATTTTTTTAAGTTGTGACCCGGGACACAATGGAAGAAAAATAAAACTTGTATAAAAAAAGCCAACGCATCCAGCGACTAAGCAAGCAAACAAACAAATAACAAAATAAATAAATAAACAAATAAACACATAAACAAATAAATAGAAAATTTAATATTATGTTTGACCTCGCACTCTCCTTTCCAAGACAGATCAAAAATATTAGTTGCACTGTTGATTTTTCATTCGTTGCATTTTACCATTTTACATACAGCCCATTCTTCATGTTAGTGATGCAAAAATGTTTTTTTGCCTTGCTTTCCACCTTACAAACTTTAATCTCTTGTGACTGAGAAAATATGACATCGCTTAGCACTTTCCTGCAGAGATTTACCATTTGTTCACGACCATCACTTGTTATTTTTTTCAATTTAATATAACCGAGCTTTAGATTACCACAAGGAACTGACCTTCTGTCCCACGTGAACATTGTCGCAAACTCCTTTATTATCTTCTTCTTCTATTGGATAATTACAGCGTGGAGTGTAGACAACTCTTACATTTTCAGGGAGCGTATCGTGGGTTAAGGTAACTTTGGAGGACAATCTCTGTTAATACAATCAAGAGATTATCCAATTTTTAAAATGCAAAAATTAAAACCAGAAATTATTTCTCTTGAGAAAAAAGAAGAGAAGAAAATAAACTTACATTGTACGCATTTTCAATCAGTTGAACAACATTTCTAGAATCCTGGGAAAGAACTCCCACCTCAGATTTTGGAATCATTTTGGACAATTGCTATAATAAAATGGAACATATGATTCATTCAACACTTTAACACATGATAATGCTGAAATGATATACATATGGATGAGTATGTTCATTGTTTTACCTTGTACATGTTTTCCACATCTTTTGTCACAGCAAATATTGGTTGAATATGTTCTTTTTCCAACTGCATAGCTACTTGTCCAACGGAGGGGTAGTCCTTTGCATTGTTATAATGAAACATTGACAGTGGTCACTCATAAGTTATTGCATTATGTTTAGCATGTAATTACAATTGACCATACCATATTGTTATTGTAGATTGTATGATTCCTTTCATAACTTAGCTGCTGTGAAATGTAAATGTCTCCACTGCGAGACTAATAAAGGCAAATCCAATCCAATCCAATTCCGACTTGATTTTGGCTTTACTCCCTGGTGCTTTCTAATATCATTGTGACTGCTTTATTTCCTGTATAGGATAGTTGTCCATGTGAAGCGCTTCATTACAGCTTCAGCTGTTGTTAAGGCGCTATATAAATCAATATTTTTGTATTGTATTGTATTGTGTACCACAGGTGTCAAAATCAAGGCCCGGGGGCCAAATCTGGCCCGCCACATCATTTTATTCGGCCCGCAAAATCAAATTAAAACTTGTGAAATTCCATAATGCTTGCTCAAGTCCAAACCAAAACTTCAAAGTGTCCCATGCAAACCACTGTAACAGTCATTATTTTTTACTTAAGATTTGAAAACTAGTTATTCATTAATTTGTTGTGTGCTCTATATGTAATATGTGGGGGGGTTAAATATTCTAATGGCTTCCCCAAATTCATAACGGCGCCGAGAGAAAACCGTCACTGCAATCTGGCCCATGGAAAAAAATAGTTTGACACCATTGCTGTATTGGATTGGATTGGATTGGATTGGATATGCCTTTATTAGTCTCACAGTGGAGAAATTTACATTTCACCGCAGCAAAGTGATGAAAGGAATGAAAGTAGAAAAACGAAATACATGAGCTGCTGGAAAGGCAGCCACTCTCGCGGCGCCTACAAATTATACAAATTAAAGGGCAACTGCATGGCACATGTTTGAAGTACTGTTGACTTTTTTGCGTGACAGTTTTTCATGTGCTTGTCTTTGTTTCCCAGGTATTATGCCTTTCTCCTGCAAACATGTCTCACATACACACCCACAATCAGCTCACAACAAACACAGTAATCTTACATTAAATGTGACGCACACCAAATAAACCCAAAGCGGTTACCACAGTAGAAAACTTATTTTGTCACATTGTCAGGTTGCAAGGTGTATGAAAAGCTTAAACCCTACATTATATTAAATATGACATTGTAATTATACATTAGCAAATAAAAGATTGCAATGTGCTCGAAGAGAGAGGTCTCCAACACCTGAGCTATGGTAATGGTAACGGTCCGTGACTGATTTCGTACCTGGCCACACAGAATAAGTAATTACATCAATTCCTTCTGTTTCATATATGTTGAAATCTGAATCATATTTTATTTTGTAAAATTATTCTATTCTCTGATCAATCCATCTACAGTATTTTACTCTTGTCGCAGATAAAAGCGCTCTTCTGGGTCATGTGATCGGGTACTGCTCAAATAAGAGCTCGAAAGATTCTTGCAAAGTTTATTTGGGAAGGAGAAACAGTCCATCAAGGAGACAGAAGAGGAGCCTACAACATCTAAGAAAATGAAGGCTACATTTAACTCTGCATAATGGCGAGTGCCATTTTTCAGGCACTTTGTATTTATGATGTACAGTGATACCTCCGCATACGAATGCTTCAGCTCACAAACTTTTGGCCTCACGACCATTAAATTCGCAAGTATATAGTCTGTGCTGCCGAACTAGTTTTCGGCGGACGAACCAAACCACATGGCGCCACGGTGGCTGGCGGACTATTTTTCGGCGTATGAACACCAAACCACACGTTCAAACAGCGCCACAGTGGCTGGCGGACAAGTTCTTATCACCCCCTTTCTTTGAGTGCGGACGTGGTTTGTTATCGAGTGTAGTACACTTGCTATTATGGGACCGAAAAAAAAACTCACCAAAGGCGGGCAGAAGAAGGAGATGATCGAAAAACACGAACGAGGTGTGCGTTTGTGTGACTTAGCATCCCAGAACCAGTACACTAAGTGGACCATTGCTACCATGCTTAATAACAAGGAAGCTATTAAGGGTGCGTGTGTGGCTAAGGGTGTTTCTGTGTTGTCTAAGCAATAGACTCAGGTAATAGAAGAGGTTGAAAATCGTCTGTTGATTTGGATTGACAAAAAGCAGCTAGCAGGGGACAGTGTGAGTGAGGGTAAAATCGCCGAGAAAGCACGGCAACGTCACTCGGATATCATCAAGAGGCAACTACATCAACGGCCATCACAAAGGTAAATAAAACAACTTTATCATACAGTACCGTTTATTTACTTAATTACAATACAATAGCACATTCATTATACATAGAATAACGTATATTTTGTGTAGTTTTAAGGCTTATTTAGTAGAAAAATTCATCCATCCATTTTCCGTCCCGCTTTTTCCCCCATCAGGGTCGCGGGGGGTGCTGGAGCCTATCCCAGCTGTCTTCGGGCAAGAGGCGGGGGACACATTGAATTGGTTGCCAGCCAATCGCAGGGTACACAAAGATGTACAACAGTTACTCTCACACTCACACCTAGGGACAATTTGGAGTGTTCAATCTGCCTGCTAAGCATGTTTTTGGACTGTGGGAGGAAACCGGAGGACCCAGAGAAAACCCACGTGGGCCCAGCGAGAACATGCAAACTCCACACAGGGAGGCCAGAGCGGGACGCAAACCGGTGACCTCTGCACTGTGAAGCCGGTGTGCTAATCACTCGACTACTGGCCCACCCAAAAAAAAAATCCTCTCCATGAGTCGTCACCTTACGGTGGTGGAGGGGTTTGTATGTCCCAATGATCCTAGGAGCTAAGTTGTCTGGGGCTTCATGCCCCTGGCAGGATCACCCATGGCAAACAGGTCCTTGGTGAGGGACCAGACAAAGTACGACTCAAAAGACCCCATATGAAGAGAAACATAAATGGATTTGGTTTTCCCTTGCCCGGACGCGGGTCACCGGGGCCCCTCTCTGGAGCCAGGCCTGGAGATGGGGCTCGTTGGCGAGCGCCTGGTGGCCGGGCCTACAGAGCGGAATGTGAAACGGTTGGGATGAGAATCAGCACATCCAAATCTGAGACAATGGTTCTCAGTCGGAAAAGGGTGGAATGCCCTCTGCAGGTTGGGGAGGAGATCTTGCCTCAAGTGGAGGAGTATCTGGAGTGTTGTTCACGAATGAGGGTGTGAGGGAGCCAGAGGTCGACAGGCGGATCGGTGCGGCGCCTGCTGTGATGCGGACTTTGTACCGATCTGTTGTGGTGAAAAAGGAGCTGAGTCAAAAAGCAAAGCTCTCAATTTACCGGTCGACCTACATCCCAACCCTCATGTATGGTCACGAGCTATGGGTTGTGACCGAAAGAACGTGTTCCCGGATACAAGCAGCCGAAATGAGCTTTCTCCGTAGGGTTTCTGGGCTCTCCCTTAGAGATAAGGTGAGAAGCTTGTTCATCCGGGAGGGGCTCAGAGTCGAGCCGCTTCTCCTCCACATAGAGAGGAGCCAGATGAGGTGGCTCGGGCATGTGATTAGGATGCCCCCTGGACGGCTCGCTGGTGAGGTGTTCCGAGCATGCCCCACTTGCAGGAGAACCCGGGGACGACCCAGGACACGCTGGAGAGACTATGTCTCCCACCTGGCCTGGGAACGCCTCGGGATCCGCCAGGACGAGCTCGAAGAAGTGGCTGGGGAGAGGGAAGTCTGGGCTTCCATACTGAAGCTGCTGCCGCCGCGACCCGACTCCAGATAAGCGGCAGAAGATGGATGGATGGATGGATAGTTTAAAATGATGTTTCATAGGGATATAGTAAGGGATTATTCTCATTTTAATTGTTTGTTATGAGAAATAAATCTTCGGCAGACGAACTTTTCGCCTTACTTACACTTTCTGGGAACCAATTAAATTCGTGAGCTGAGGTATCACTGTCTTTTATTTTGAAGGCACATTTAAACGTAACCATAGCTACCATGGGGTACAGGTCTTATCACATTATTTTGTTGTATTTATTCTGCCTTAAAGGCAGGTCACTGAAAATATTGTCTGAAATAAAATCAATCCGTGAGGCAAAAAAAGGTTTGGGACAGCTGATCTGAAACATTTGGCCGATTTTATGTTGGCATTTGTAAAAGCACATTTTATCAGATAGGAATAACATACAGTACCTCTTGGTTCTATTTATAATTGTATTTTATTTATTATTGTATCTATGCTGGCCTGTGACTGTAAAGTGTCCTTGAGAGCTTTGAAAGGCACTAGAAATAAAATGGATTATTATTATTATTATTAGTAGTAGTAGTAGTAGTAGTAGTAGTAGTAGTAGTATTGTTTCATCACTTTCAACAAATTGATGGATGTTATTTATTCTATGCATAAACTTACCATATTTATTTGAGTATAACGCGCAAAATTTTCTACCTAAAAAATAACTAAAAGTTTTGGTGCGTGTTATAATCGAGGCCTGGAAAAAAAATCTCATACATTTAATGCTTTATCCCTTCCAGGAAGGGGTAGCATTTCAATGGCTATTCTCACCCTTCAGTTTCAATTCTCTGAAAGACCCGGATCACGCTCATTCTTTTTTTTAATGGTTGATTACCATTTCTTTAGCTATGCTTCATTTCCTTTCCTCCCCTCGCCCACACTGAAACGTGAGTTAAGCATTGCTGTTTTGCACAATTACCAATATCCAGAGTTTCGATTCAGTGTTTACATTGTCAATAAATGATTTTTATCACAATGTTTTGCCTGAGCAGAGAAAAAGTGAATACACATACGGATCACTTTATCTTTGTTGAGGTTAAAGCACACCATGTGTGCCCACACGTACCATTTCATTGCTCTTGGTGTAAAGGCTGTTTTTCATGTGGCACCGTTCATCATTTGGTTCCAGGATACCAGCCAGTTTTCCATCGCCGGCCATGTGAAATCCATCATCAGTTGCCAACACAAGTAATCGAGTGCTACTGTTCCTCCAACCTATTTTGTTCTAACAACAATGTGTGTCATTCCAAAATATTTTTCAAAATCAATAACAAGATTAGAGCACTTTAGTTAGCACTTTCAGTTTGCCTTTCTGTTTTCTTCAAATATGATTTTGTAACTAAATGTACCAAGTAATATAATTAGATAACCTACATCTGTGCCACAATCGGTACACTTTTAACTGTTTCTGCAGTTTTGGTGTGGTAAAAGCAAAGGTGGGGGAAACAAAAAAAGAAAAAAAGAAATGGAGACTACCCATTGTATTTGCTGAAGCGCTAAGAACTTGCCCTCCTTGTAGGGGATTGATCTAATGTTGTCCATGCTGACAGACACGAAGACAGATTGACATAGTGTCCTCCTCGCTCAAACCTTTGCTCCAAAACAACATCCCTCCATCTCCTCCTTCCTAGTTCACAGTCAGGTTGCACTTTAGTTACCGTCGTCATACAGTGCCAGCCAACAGTGCTGATCTCGACAATAAACAGGAGCCATGATTTCTGTCACAATCTGGTTGGCGACCAACGGGTGGCGCTGTCGCCCCACATGCCCCTGCACAGGTGTTGGTCTTTCCAATTAGTGGCAGTTAAAAGGACTCTCTGCACGACCATTCGTTGTCGGGTCATTGTATGTGTTTGCCTCACCCTGTCAGGTTTGTTCATTCTTGGCAGATTTTTACTTGTGGTTTTCTCTCATACTTTGTACTTTTCTGTTCAGATGACTTTGATCTTTGAGATTTTGTTCCTGCTGAATTTATTTTAATACAATTTGTCAAATACACCCTGCTGCTTCATCCTGCCTGCTTTTTCGGGATCCACCACCATCACCACCATGCAAACCGTGACAATTTCAAGCCAGTGTAAATTGTTGCATCAGGGTCAAGGTGCCAGATCGCCACAAAAAAATTAGGATTTTGCCCCTAAAATTTGAGACATTGAGTAAATGTTTCAACCACTTACACAAGCATGGCCAGGGAATTAAAGGATTATTTTTTTCTTGCTGACAAATGTCAGGTCCCCACACATGGCTCAAAATACTTTCATCAGTGAAAAAACAATGGGAGAAAGAGAATGTTGTAATAATGCAAGGAAACAAAATATCATCACCATTTATAGTCGGGATAGGGTGGTAATGACCTGGATTTAGGACGTTCTAAATCAGCTTGTTGAATAGAGTCATTGTAGATTCCAGCAACACACCCTCCCATGAGGAAGGACGGTCTGGGGTCTCTGTCACCCCCTGTTATCCTTGTGAGGATGAAGCCGTTCAGAAACAGTATGAATAGATGGTTCTCCCCAAAATCCTTTCTAGACTAAATTTGTAAGCGCTGCCGGGGAAGTGAATACTTCTTATTTTTTTTGCAGATGATCTGGTCCTGTGGACTTCATCAATCGATGTGGGAGGTTGGTTGATCAACAAGTACGTCTGTTGTCAGAAAAGGATGGGCACCCCTGCTGTGTATACTGTAGTTCATATTCATACATGATTCCTTACCCCACAAACAGCAGCTTGCATCATGGCATCAAGACTCCCTTCAGGAGAATCCAAATTTCCAGAAATCAACTGCCCTTTTACTTGTTCTTTGAACTGTTCAATCTTTGGTGTCATACTAAGCACATGCCGGTAGCCAAAAGTAGGCTGACATTGGTAATTCTCATCGCATGGCTTCTGTAATTTTTTCTTGTTGGTGTTAGTGTATGGAAGGACGGTCTTATCAACAAAGGCACCGAACCCTAAAATTGTAGAAATGACATTAGTCTCATATTGTTTTTTTTCTTCCAACAATATCAAACAATATCATTAAAGGTGGAATAGTGGATAAACAAATACCAATTTCAGCATGCTCTGTAATTTTCCTGAGAGCGGCAAAGAGATCTTGTCCAAGTTCTTTGACATTCTCTAAGTCATCTCTCATGGAGAAAGACAAGTCCATCAGGTAATAGAGATCCACCGGATAGCCTTGAACTCTTTTAAATGAAACACTAAATGTGGTTGGAAGACCTGTGCAAATGCAGAGAGGACAAAAATGAAAATAACCACTCAATACTTATGTATAGCAGCCATATGCTAACTATCACGCAATCTATACAATTATGCTTTTGGTTCCACTATGTGTCAAATAATTCACATTAACCCCTTTGGGGACAATGGTTGCAACAGTGGACAGCTGATCATGTGATCAGGTTACAGTAGTGGTGGGCCGTCAGGGCAATATGCGCATGTAGCAATATGAGTTAATCGTAATAGACTTGCGCCGGTGCTGGCACAGTGGAGTTCCACAGTTGCGCCAGGTGCTGTCAAAATGCGTCAATGGCACAAGGGCGTGGCCCAGATGCATCCCTGATGAATCCACACGTTTATAGTAAAAATTCTATTGATTCAGACGTAGCACTCCTGAAGGCCAAGGAATTACATGCATGGCCGTCCGCTGGGTTAGAGGGTTAATATACTTTGTCCTTTTCATTTCGTTTTCGGGTCAAAATTACACCTCAGTATAATTATATAATTTGTGCATAATTCCAAGAAATTAAAATGTACATTTCGTTGTGCTGTTTGGAAGCCCAAGAAAGTTGGTTCCAGGGATGTCTCGTGAGTTCTCATCTCAGTCTATCTGCGCTGGAACGACCTAAATTTCCCCCCAAAATCTCACATTATTATTATGATTATTATTATACATATATATATTAATAATTATTATTATTATTAATATTAATAATTATTATTAATAATAATAATAATAATAATAATAATAATAATAATAATAATAATAATAATAATAATAATCTTTTCCTTTCAGCTTTTCCTTTCAGGGGTCGCCACAGCGAATCAGTGTCCTCCATCGAACCCGCTTTTGTGCATCCTCTTCTCTCGCACAAGCTACTTTCATGTCCTCTTTGAAAACATCCATAAACCTCCTCTTTGGTCTTCCTCTCGGTCCCTTGCCTGGTAGTTCAAGGCTCAGCATCCTTCTCCAGATATAGTCACTCTCTCTCCTCTGGACATGTTCAAATCATTTCAGTCTGGCCTCTCTGACTTTCTCTCCAAAGCCTCTAATATGAGTTGTCCCTTTGATATACTCATTCCTGATCCTATCCAACCTGGTCACTCCCAAAGAAAACCTATACATCTTCATCTCTGCTACCTCCGGCTCTGCTTCCTGTCTTTTTGTCAGTGGAACTGTCTTCAGTACAAACATCATGGCTGCTCTCACCACCGTTTTATACACATTCTTTATCTCTTCTCCCTGTAGCATCACTCTTGTACTTGGATACCTCTCATTCACACACATATATTCCGTCTTGCTGTGACTGATTTTCATTCCTCTCCTTTCCAGGGCAGACGTCCAAATCTTTAGTTTCTCTCTACCTGTTCCATACTCTCGCTACAGATCACAATGTTATCTGCAATAATAATAATAATAATTAGTAGCTGTAGTTCTTAACCTCTATTTGGTACTGTTATTTCCAGGGTTCTTATTTCTTACTTTTGATAATGTAGTTTTGTTTTATTTGGTGATGATTGTTTTGATGCCTCTGTTGTTGGATAATGTAAAGTTGATGCTTATATTCAATCTACCGTTCAGATCTTAGCCCGACGATATGACTGATACTTGATACATGTGCTGGAATTATACAATTTTCAAAATTTTAACACAATATTAATCACAAAAACTTAATGAAGAAACACAATTCAATAAATATATACAATTGAGCTTCACTGGTCCTGCATTTCAACGCCGCATCAGCTGGAGTCCCTGCAATGCATGCACAGAAGACCCTTTGGGGCTGAAACGGATTAATTTTATTACCACTCCTTTAAATTGGAACAATTGATTTTGTTCACAAAGTTTGGTTTTCCAAATAGTCTAACAAATTCATTGTGACCTAAGGTTCCACTGTATTAAAATGCCCATAACAATGTGACGATGAAATTGTTGTTTATGTCACGTGCGAGTTTACAGCTGGGGCGGGGCCACCGCTCTCGACCTCCGCCAGCTGCTGTCAATCCCCTGATCACCAACACTTGGACATTTAAACGAGTCGCTGTCACCTCAACAGTGCCGGATGATACGACGCCTGGCCCGTGTCTTGGACTTGCCAGTACAAGAGTTTGCTTCGCCCGAGGTGATTGTTTGTCGCAATCGCGTAAGTTTATTGCTTTCTGGGATCATGAGCTTTTGCACCCCCGTGAGCCATTGTATTTTGTCGAGCTTGTGGGGTGGACGGATCGCCCCCGCCAGCCTACTCGCTGTACCCCTATTTTGGTTTCTTTTGTCGCGTTATTCCGGGTCCGTGGAATCATCGGAACTGCGCTTTTTGTTGTAATAAAATCTCTGCCAACACCTACGTCCCGGCCGCCTGCTTAGGGATCCAACCCCTTTTTATCTATGTTCCGACGAGTCAGCTATTACTGTCATGCTCGGAACGTTACAGTTTCAGAATGTTGTGAATTATTTGGGAAAGTAAAAATGTTTTAAGGTGATCAAATCAGATGTCAAACTCACCAGGTCGCAATCTCAGACTTATCTTCTGTGGACTTAGCTGGATAGGCTCTTCCATATTGAATGATGTGGACAAAAACTCATTCTTTTCTATGTGTTGACTGCTCACAGGGTTGATAATTTCCTCTTCTTTGCAGCCTCTTTCCACCAATGTAACTATTGTTTCACAGCGTGCTGACTCCTGCTCACCTGCTTTGGTGAAATTCTTGACAGATGACACAAGAATTGGATCAGATTAATTTTTAACTTTTTTTTAAATATGAACATGCCAAAAGCAAAAACAAGGCAACAGCACACCTGTGTTTGGGACACCACACCCAAAGAGCACCATTAATAATGCTTTGAACCCTTTTAATAAGGGAAGATGAATATTACTAGAATCGAGAAAAAAATTACAATAAAGTGAATGATATGGGGGGCTTTGTGTTCAACTGGTTCGCTCATCGACCATAGTGCAGAGATATATAGGTGGATTTGCATTTTCAAGATCCCTGTCTAGAAAGAACTAACTCTGGCATATGTCACACAGCTACATATTGTTGTGATAGTATTGACGACACGCGCAGGTAGACAAACATGGCGCAGGTTGACAAGTCTTCTCCTCTCATTCCTCCGGACACAATATTGGCGACAAAGATGGACTTCTATTTTTCTCCCCTCCCTTCGTTCCTTGTGCTCCCTGGAGAGCCACCAGTCCCGCGGTCCCGCTGGTATGACTCTTTCACGACATATCTGACGGCGATCGGACTAAACGAGGCAAGCGATGTACGGCCTCGGACCCACGTAGAGATATGAAGATTGTGTCGCTTTATTGGACAGACATTTCGACCCCCCCCCCCCGCAGAGTGTGATCGTCCGGCGGATTGCTTTCCGTCAACGACGACAACGCACAGGTGAGTCGGTACACCACTACTTTGCCGACTTGCAATGCTTAGCGGGCCTCTTTAAATTTGGCCGTTTAGAAGAGATCATTCGGATCTCGATTAGCGGAACACACGATTGTTCCCAAACTAAGAGAGAAACTGTTACTTTCACCTGACAACCTCCCTTTCTCGAAAGCTGCGGAAATGGTGTTCCAACTGGAGAACGCAGCACAATTAGCGGCTCGGCTTGTGAACACACCCACCCATTCACGCTCTCCCGCGTTGGCACAGATCGTTGCTCCAACCCCTCAAATCCCAGACTCCACCTCCACCTACGACAGTGCAGAGATAAATATGGCCATATGTCAAGGGGCCGACACCCGCAGGCCTTGTGCCAATTGTGGGTCTGTCTCGCACCCCACACGTGCGGCCACTTGCAAAGCCACCGGACAACGATGCCAGTGCTGCGGGAAGATGAACCACTTCGCCACTCTGCTCCCACCTCGACCTACGACGGTGCCGAGATAAATGCTGTCGGACATCAAGGGGCTGACACACGCCCTGCCTGCCACCCCACACGTGCACCCACTTATAAAGCCCTGGAAAAAGATGCCAGCACTGCGGTAGGATGAACCACTTTGCCAGGATGTGCTGCTCTGCTCCCATGTCAACATACATGTCACGCCATTTACCTGGCCAGCTGAGGCGGACCACCATCCACTGCGTGGGCTCCTGCGCCAAGCCATTCAAGTGGTGCACAGTGGAACTGGATAGAGTGAGCTTACCACTCCTGCTCGACACTGCAGCCTCCAGGTCACTATTGAACGTGGCAACAGTCCGACACCTATTTCCACATCTCCCGATCAAGGCCAACGCCGAAGACCTGTTTGGCTATGTCCACACTAGGATTGGCATGGTGGGCACTGCCACCTTCACAGTGCACTATGGCTCGAGGACTCTCCCCCCTTCACCTTCCACGTATCCCGTCATGGCGCCAACCGCTTGGACTGGTTTTGTGCACTCGGGTTTTCCATCCAATGTGGGTGCCACAATTCACCCCCAGGCCAATGGGGGTGTTGAAAAGTTCAACAAAACTCTGAAGAATGGACTCAGAGTACACCTGGCAGACGGCCTTCCCTAGTCGTCCTCAACCAGCAGAGGGGCCAATGAGAAGAGCAACCCACACTTACTGTGTCGGACTGGGTCCGCATTCGCCGGCCGAGCTGCTCACACAAGTTAGAGTCATTCTGGACAGCCCCAGCACAGATTACCGCCAAACTCGGACCGAGCACCTTTGCGTTGGCATACCAGCCGCCCAAGGAGAGTGGCATCACCAACCCCTTTGAACGAAAGGGTTGCCGGATATATTTACCTCTCAGACAAAGACTACTGACCTTCCTGCCACACATCCGAGAACACCAGTGGGACGCCTTGAAGAGCGTGGTTAACCAGCCGTGCCCGTGGGACCATAGCCTCATCCAGAGCCTCGGCCAGCTAGCTTTCGCCTTTGCCCTCAGTATTTGGACAATTACATCACTGACTTTGAATGTTTAGACCATAGCCAGTGCTTAGCCTATTGTGTGGCAGAATAACCCACAAGGCTAAGCAGGGAAACCGGCAGTGTACCCGGTTTTCTGGTTCATTTACCCTCTTCAGGGAAGAGGGTAAATGTAACATAAGTCACACTGCTACATAACGTTGCGACAGTGTCGTAAAGCTGCGAGTGAAGACACGCGCAGGTAGGCGGCACAATAAAGATGTTGACAAAGTAAGTCTTCTCACAACACACTAACGGTATTTAAATGTATCAGATATCCTGTGCCAGTCTGTAAAACGTTGTTGGGAAGGAATCTAAAAGGCAAGCTGTTGGTGGCAACGAGGAAATAACCTGCTCCAACAAACCAACATTTTTTTGCATAAGTTATACCGGAGACTTGAGAAACAACGCTATTTGAGTGATCAGTGGTAAAAAAGAATGAGTTTTTGTTTGTTTTAATTGGAAGAAAACATTGATCATAAACTCAAGTCACCTATTAAATCAAACTAGCAAACAGTAAAATCACAGATTGCTCCTAAAACATACCAGTTGTTGACACCAAGCGCAATATGGCCCGGATCTGATACAGTCATTGCAGGAATTTACGATGGACTTATAGCAAACTTCTTCATTTTGACACCATCCTACAAAAAAAAAGACATACAAAAACATATTCTGTAAATTAGATATAAACACAGTAACCAAAGTGTATATCTAAGGGGTTTGGTCAATTCTCTTGGCACCAGGAGCAGTTCAGTGTGTGTTTTTCTGTAACCTGTGAAAAAGTTGAATGCTTTCACACAAAGGAAGGTGGAGGAGGATTTCCGATGAGACGATTTTTTAAAAAAGTGAAAATATTATCTTTGTTGTCCTGGTATACCTGTACTTACCCCCCTCGGAAGGAACACTACAACAAACTTCTGAATCATAAAGCCACAATGACCGAAGCGTTCTCAACAAGTGATCTCACGAGCTTTGCTTTTTTTTTTTTTTGTGTAGTTTTTGTGTTTTCGTTTGTCACTTTGAGTTGTTGTGTGTCGTGTGGAACGGACACGGATTGTTTTTCAGCATTTTTGACCACGACATTCATCAAGGGTGTGACGTCATGGCGCCCCCTGCGTGGCTGCCTCTACATCAGCTCCTAACCCTGTTTGAGTCAGAATCAGAAAATCAGAAGGCCTTTAATAGTCCTACAATGGGGAAATTTGCAGTCCAGAGCAGCATTTTGAAAGGGAGTGGGAGCATTATAAATATATCAGAAGACTGAGGTGTATGCTGTAACTAGGCAAAAAAGTATAAAAAAAACCACAATGATATATGTAACTGTATTGCATCAACATAAGATGGCTGTGCTATTTACAGATGGGTTCCTTTCTATTATTATTTCTACTATTTTGTTTATGTATTTGTCCGATCGCGTTTTGTGTATTTTCCATCCCGAAACCTAGGGGATACCGACATGTCCTCCCATCCGTCATTATGGGGAATGTAAGATCGGTCCCGAACAAGATGGATGAGCTCGCGGCGCCAACGCAACATCAGATGGAGTACCGTGTGACCGGTTTGCTGCTCGTCACGGAAACGTGGTTGT
Source organism: Hippocampus bargibanti (assembly GCF_051943395.1). Taxonomy (NCBI): domain Eukaryota; kingdom Metazoa; phylum Chordata; class Actinopteri; order Syngnathiformes; family Syngnathidae; genus Hippocampus; species Hippocampus bargibanti. Next base: position 13,027,727 of record NC_142741.1, read on the forward strand.
CTGCGGTCACTCCAGGCACACACGCTTCCAACTCGTAGAAGCGGACAGGAATGCAGGGAACGGTATGAAGAAAGGAGGGGGAATTGCTGAGTTTGTGACAGACAAATGGTTAAATCCTGAGCACATCACGATAAAAGAGAAAATCAGCACTCAGGGCATGGAGCTACCGCATTATATTCCACGGGAATTCTCAAACGTCATAGCTGTGGCAAATGGTGGCATAGCCTCTGATGCCCTGATGACTGTGAACAGGCTGCAAACCCAGTGCCCCAACGCTCTGTTCATCATCTCTGGGGACTTCAACCATGTCTCCCTGCAGTCCTCCCTCCCAACCTTCACACAGCATGTAACTTGTGCTACTGGAAGCTCTTCAATGAGGTTCATGGGGAGGACATTGATTCACTCACCGACACCATCACGGAATAAATAAAGAAAAAACGTACCCACCAGGACTGTGTGATGTTTCTCCAACAACAAACCGTGGATTACTCCCGACATCAACTGAGGAGGATGAAAGTGAGGAAGGCAGCAGGTCCGGACAATATCAGTTCCCGACTCCTCAGGACCTGCTCCGACCAGCTGTGTGACATTGTCCAGCAAATGTTCAAGCTGAGCCTGAAGCTGGGAAGAGTTCCACAGCTATGAAAAATGGCATGCCCAAGATCGCCCACCAGAAGGAGCTCAACAGCTACAGACCAGTGGCAGTGACGTCTCACCTGATGAAGACGCTGTAGAGACTCATCCTTGCCCACCTGCAATAGCTGGCGAGCTCATCACTGGACCAGCTAGAGTTTGCCTACCAGCCCAGCTTTGGTGAGGAATATGCATTCATCTACCTCATCCACTCAGCACTGTTGCACCTGGAGAATGCTGGGAGCATGGTGAGGATCACGTTCTTCGATTTCTCTGGTGCCTTCAACACCATCCAGCCCAACCAACTGAGGAACAAGCTATGGCGTGCCGGAAAGGACCGCCACCTCACATCATGGATTACAGATTACCTCACAAACCGGTCACAGTATGTGAGGTCAAAGAAATGTGAGTCAGACAGGCTTCGCTGCAGCACTGGGGTGCCGCAGGAGACTGTCCTGGCTCCATTCCTGTTGACCCTCTACACATCGGACTTCAGCTGCAACACTCCAGCCTTCCACCTTTAGAAGTTCTCTGATGACTCAGTGATTGTCGGCCTCATTACAGAGGGAGATAATCGGGAGCACAGAGGACTGACAAAGGACCAGCAGAATCACCTCCAGATAAACCCCCGGGAAAACCAATGAGTTAGTGGATTTCTGCAGGCAACAGTCCTCACCTACACCGTTAAACATCCAAGGTACAGGCAAAATCATACACACGTGTGACGCAACAACCTCCTACAAGTACCTGGGTATTCTCAGCAATAAACTGGAATGGATTACAAACACAGATGCTTGATCAAAAAGGGACAGAGTCACCTCTTCCTACTGAGGAAACGGTGATCTTTGGGGGTGCAGGGGTCACTCCTTAAGACCTTCTTTGACTCTGTGGTCGCTTCAGCCATCCAGTATGTCTCCAGGTCGGGCAGAATCACCACCCGGCACAGAGAAAAACTGGAGTGCTTGGTCAAGAGGGCCAGTTTTGTCCTGGGCTGATCCTTAGACTCTCTGAAGAAGGTGGGCAACAGATGGACACTAGCTAAACTAAAACCTATGATGGACAGACCCTCCGACCCCATCCTGCCCACCCTGACAGCACTGGGTAGCTCCTTCAGCCAGAGACTATTACAACGGGTGTAAGAAGGAGAGGTATCACCGCTCGTTCCTACCGACTGCTGTCATGCTTCTTCATAAACACAAGTGAAAAAAAATCCCTGGACTCATGCATTGTAAATAGCAGAGCCACCTTATGTTCAGTCAATACAGTTACTGTACATGTATCAAATATGCCTTTTATACTCTATTTTTATACTTTGCAGTATGTACAGTTCTCATTATAAAACTTTTTTGTGCAGTTCTACATTTCAGTTTCTTGACTTTTTTTGTGCATAGAATAGTTTGTTTTATCTTATTTGTATTTTTACAGATACTGTACAGATTTTTACTTTTCCACTTCGTCTGCTTGTGGGTTAAAATTCTGCTTCACTTATGAAACATGGCCCTATGTCAGATATGCAAAACTTGACATCATGATTCTTGCATATTTTAGAACCATCCATCTTGCTTCGTCCCTGTCAAGTGTGTTTGGAGAGAGAAACATCGCAAACATATGTAATACAAACATATATAAACTAAATTGTAAAACATGAAAAGAATCATGTCTGTAAAAAATCATTCAGCAGGTGTGATGAACTGGTAGAGTAAGGAAAAAACAACTGCAGAAAACAGGCCACTGCATGAGATTTAAAAGAATAATAATTTATTTTCATTGTTAATTTAAAAAGAGAAAAACCTCAATGGCGTGACTGCATTTCACATATGTGGAACAAAATGTCCTCAAAAGGCCAGTTTCACTTATGAATGACTCAGATATGTTATCTGACACAGGCAATGCTATATTTGCTGATTTTTTTTTTTTTAAACAAGCGGTTTTAACTTACCGTTTGGAGCCATTGACAGGAAGATGGACAGAAGGACAAAAGGCAAATGACGAGTCATGTCCTGACAAAAACATAAAAAAAAAAAAAAACTATTATTGCCTGAACAATTAAACTGCATACATGAATGTGAGAGAGAATGTTTTTTTTTTTTTGTCTAGACAGTAGTGATGCGCCGAGGCTCTGAGGCGTGTTCCGAGAAAACAGGTTAAACAATTTGCGAAGCAGAATTTGAGGCATGGCTCGCTTTTGGTAGTTGCCACGCCCAAAGCCTTGGAATACACGTGGATTCACCTGATGCCTCGCAAAACGGGATTATTACATCATCACTAATGATGGGAATATGAGGCTTGATCAAAGCAATGAGGCCTTCCACCCAAATTGTTCAGTTTTCGCAATGCATCATCAGGCCTCACTTGCTCTACTGCCGTCATGAAGATAATAAATGTCATGACAGGCAGTGATAAAAGGCAGCGAGTTGTGATGTGAATGACTGTGCGTGTGTTACTTAAAAGAATAATTGCTTTACTTTAGACATTGACACACAACCAAGGAACAAGAAATATCAGCAAGTAGTATACATTAAAACCTTGTTGTCGCAGTAGTTTACATTATATATTCACACTGGTTATTGTAATATGTACCCTTTTAGGGGAGATCCACTCAAAACGATCATAGACAAGGGATGTTTTCTTCTTTGCCGTTGTGAATGGTGCGTCCAGTGCAGAACAAATGCAATTCATACCTGTCAACTTATATTTTTTCCCCGTGTATGATAGGTTTTTTTTAGCATTTTAAATAATGTACGGCGTAGTACAACTTTTATATGGGGAAAAATGTGAACCGATCTTATAAAGACCATTTTGGCTCAAATTTTGTCTCAACTGGTAGTAGCCACCCACAAAGTTGCCGCCAGTCGCTACAATTGTTATGGCAAACCAGCAAAGGTAATCCAGGTCGGATTGATAAAAGAGTAACATGCGCATGCGCGGTGAGCAGACTGCATTTCCACTTATATTCGCATTTTTTTATCATTTCAAATTAGGTCAGGCGTACTGCAACTTTTATACAGGAATTGTAATGATTTATAAGAGCAGCTATTAGCCAAAGTTGACAGGTATGCTGATTGAAGATGAAAGTTGGTTGTGTCAGTGTCAGCTGTCACCTCATTGTCATCTCTGTGAACCATTTTATTTCAAATGACCAGCAAATCTACGGGTGGGTGATTACGTAGAAATACCATGTCACGAGGTATCGGCGGAGCCACATGCGTTCGGAGGTCTTGGGTGTGGCAAAAGCGAGAGCGACCCTCGCTTCGGTAATATTTTCACCTGTTTATTCGACGCACGCCTCGGAGCCTTGGCGCAGTCGGGCACATCACGAGTCATCACCCACTTTTCGATTCGCCGGTCAATTAAAATAAAATGGTTCACCGAGACGACAATGAGGTCACGGCTGACACTGACAAACCCAACCGGCATATTCAATCGGAATACCTGTCAACCTTGACAAAGAGATAAACGATTACAATTCCCATATAAAAGTGGCAGTACGCCGTACATTATTTGAAATGATTTAAAAAAACACAAGCGGAAATGCAGACAGCTCACCACGCATGCGCACGTTATGCTTTTATCAATCCTCCAATATGCATCGATAAAAAAATATACAGATGCTCCTCACCTAACGAATGAGATACGTTCCGAGCAGTTGTTCGTAAGGTGAATTTGTTCATAAATTGCTTCAGTCAAAGTCTTACTGGTAGTTTAGGCCGTATATATTATATATATATATATATATATATATATATATATACAGTAAAGTCTCGTTATATCGATATTCAAGGGAGTCCGAAAAAATATCGATATAACCGGGACTATCGATATATCCGACCCTGTTTGCATGTAATTTTCTCCGTGCGTGCATAGAAATAGTATCGATATAACCGGGACTATCGATATATCCGATATCGATATAACGAGACTTTACTGTATATATATATATATATATATATACAGTAAAGTCTCATTATATCAATTGAGCATCTATTTGATATTCACTGACAAAACACGCAGGCTGCCAGTCGTTAGTCAGAACGATAGGAACAATCAGTGGAGCAGCTGCCGGGAGTAGTCCTCTGCTCCCCCCAACCTGGGAGCAGGGACCTATCATAGCAGAGTCCAGCACCGCCATGTCTGGACAGTAGTGATATATATACTGTAAAGTCTCGTTATATCGATATCGGATATACTACTGTCCAGACATGGCGGTGCTGGACTCTGCTATGATAGGTCCCTGCTCCCAGGTTGGGGGGAGCAGAGGACTACTCCCGGCAGCTGCTCCACTGATTGTTCCTATCGTTCTGACTAACGACTGGCAGCCTGCGTGTTTTGTCTCTCTGTGCCAAAACACAAGGATTCACCATCGCATTATTTATGCGTTTTCCTTCTAATTTCGCCATCAACACGAAGTTTTCAGACCAAAATAAGTATTGCAAAATGCATTGAGGTGATTCAAGGTATGTCCTTTCTCGCTGAGGGGCGTTCCTTCAGTGACGTAGGGTGAGGACTCGCAAGACTTCCGGAATATTCAGCGCGAGTCTTAAAACGTAAAATATAGCTATATGCTGTGGAATCTTTGTAAAATACGCTCAGTAGAAGTCATTTGAACCCATTTTACAAATTATGGACACAACTTGTCCGGAGACGTCGGTTGTCCTTTAAAGTTCTTGTGTTCCTTCCTTATAATAATTTTGTAGGTTCCAGTAGGCTTGTAGAGACCGCTGTTTGCAGCGCTCTCTCATCAACTTCCCTGTGAAAACCACAAAGGAAGCAGGTTGAGAAAGTGAACTAAGTGATACAGCACCGACACAGCACAATACATTTCACTACCAGTATGGCTGTAAAGATTGATTTTATCCCAGTAGATTTTATTATGATTATATTTGTTTATGCTCAGAATGACTCATTCAAGTCAGAAAAGTGAGCTTACCTATGTATGTTCATTAGTGTGAACTGTGTGTCTGCATCTAGCTGGTGAGAAGTTGAATTTCAGGTTCCATTCTAGTTACAGCCAGTCTCAAGCACTGATGCAAATGTTCATCTGTCAATCTTGATCTCATCGGCGATTTCAGCAGTTTCATGCGAGAAAAGCTTTTCTCGCAGATATACGTGCTGCCAAAAACTGTGGACATTTTCATTGCGTGTTTTTTGATGTTTGGATATGTGTCGTTTGGGAGGGCGGCATAGAAGTCAATGATACTGTTGGGCTTGAATGTGTCTTTCAGAACATCACAGTTCTGTAACTCAGGTCCAACTTCTTCATGGTTTGGTACACTTGGTCAAAAATATCCTCTCCCGTGGCCTTTGAGACTTTGGAGGGCTGGCAGCTCCTCGCATATCTGGAAGTTTATGCTAACTCCACGAATAAAAATGAGCAGTTGCGCTGTGTCTTGCACATCCGTGGTCTCATTCAGTGTTAATGAAAAAAAGTTAAATTCTTTCGTCTGGTGATTGTACTTCTTTCGTCTGGTGATTGTACTCGCCGACAGACTTACGGCATTATATGCATCATTGTTCTCGGGACACAACTATTATTTTTTTCTGGAGGCCAAATAGGAAAAACATCTGATAGCGCCTCTGGTATTGTTCAGGGGGCCAGGCCAAATGTGCTGACGGGCCGGATACGGCCCGCGGGCCGTTGTTTGGTGACCACTGGTCTACATCAATCAGCTATTTCATTATTTGTCATTTTATTTATGGTTCTATTGTTTTGTGTATTGTTTTTTTTTATTATAAAGTGTCCTTGAGTCTTCTGAAAGGCTCTTGGAAATTAAATGTCTTCTTCTTTCTTCTTTTCCTTTCGGCTTTTCCCTTCAGGGGTCGCCACAGCGAATCAATGTCCTCCATCTATCCCGGTTTAGTGCATCCTCTTCTCTCACACCAAGTCCAAGATGGCGCCTTAATAGGCAGCCATCAGCAAGTGCTCTCATGAGCCTTGCTTTTGTTGTTGTTTTTGTCTTGATTTTGTGTTTTCTTTTGGAACGAGTGTTGTTGTGCGTCGTGTGGAACGGATACGGATTGCTTTTCAGCATTTTTTGCAACGACATTCATAAAGGAGCAGACTGCGCTGAGCGGTTGCTCCTTTTCGGCAGCACGAATATGCCGTACTATTTTTGAATGGGAGGAATGTCAGTCCCATTAGACCAAGGGTATCCAAAGTCGGTCCTCGAGGGCCACTGTCCTGCCTGTTTTCCAGCTCTCCCAGGAGCAACGCACCTGATTCAAATCATCAGGACCATTTTGATGCTGCTTCAGAGCTGGCCGATGAGCTGATCATTTGAATCAGGTGTGATGCTCCTAGGACAGCTGGAAAACAGGCAGGACAGCCTTCGATGACCGACTTTGGATACCCCTGCATTAGACTGTCATCGCTGAACAGCTCTGGGGCGATTGTGCTTTTTTGCATCTGTAATGTGTAGCATCTTCACAGCCTCGCTTTGTTCAGCTGAAACGTCGGTGCTGTTGGACAGTCTGCGGCTGGATGAAGGAGCCCGTGATATGAAGAAAGGAGTGTCAGTGCAGAGTGCCAATGCGGATGTGGAACTGTCGTGGCTTGTATTTTAAGCGAATTTACGTGGGACAGGAGACATGATACAATCTCTTCCTGACTTCCTGATATGTCATCCTGCCTGCCTTTAAATCAGGGGTGTCAAAGTCATTTTTTGCCGCGGGCCACATTGTAGTTATGTTCTCTTCTCGGGCCGTTATGAATTTGGGGAATCCATTAGAATGTTTAAATCCCTTCAAATATTACATATAGAGCACACAGCAAATTAATGAATAACTCGTTTTCAAATCTGAAGTCAAAAATAATGACTTTTATTGTGGTTGACATCCAAAAATATGAAATTTTGGCTCAGATTTTAGCAATCATCATTGAATTTAACAAGTTTGATTTGCTTTCGCGGGCCGAAAAAAATGATCTGGCGGGCCGGATTTGGCCCGTGGGCCTAGACTTTGACACCTGTGCTTTAAATGATGTCACATCCTATTGCATCGCACCCTGTCCGTCTTATAAATGCTTTCCCAGTTTCGTCTGTCTTACTCTTCTTTTCTTTCTGCCCCTCCTCGGCCGACACACCACAATGCCCCTGCTGTCTACAAGATTAAACTAACTTATTCTGTTCAACACCTGGCTTCTTGCTGATTTAACCATCCTCTGCTATCAACACCCTGAGCAGGAATGAATGATTGTCTGTGTCTTTGTGTTGTCACATTATTTGTTATTTAGGTTTTTTTTTTTTGTTCTTTTGACTTCAAGATGGTGCCGCGAGAGTGGCTGACTTTGCAACAGCTCCTGGATTATGCTTTTCTGCTTGTTTCTTTCCTTTCCTCTTCCTTTCATAACTTTGCTACAGTGAAATGGAAATTCCTCCACTGCAAGACAAATAAAGGTATACCAAATTCAATCCAATTATTATTATTATTGTCGTTGTTGTGCACAGCGATTGGCTGGCAATCTGTTGAGGGTGTCCCCAGACTACTTCCCAATGACGGCTGGGATCGGCTTCAGCACCCCCCGAGACCCGAGAACCGACCCTGCTGTCTTCGGGCAGGAGGCGAGGGACATCCTGAACCAGTTTCCAGCTGTTGGGGTAATTCGCTATGATGTTCGTATAGCGAATTAGCCCAACACCAGCCAATCACAGGGCACACAGAGACGAACAACCATTCGTTCTCACGCTCACACCAAGGGACAATATCGAGTGTTCAATCAGCCTGCCATGCATGTTTTTGGAATTTGGGAAGAAGCCGCAGGACCCGGAGAAAACCCACATGGGCCGAAGGAGAACATGCAAACTCCACACAGGAAGATCCGGAGTGGGACGTGATCGCCCCTCGACTACCGGGCATCCAATTTTTCCGTATATATTTTCTGGTTGATATTCACAGTTTCTTTCTGTAAGGATTTGAATTGGCATCAATGATGAATGAAACAAGAGTTCATCCACACTTTAACGGGAATTTGTTGTGCGAACCATGGACTAAAACTGAACTGCAGACCACAATTTGGACAGCCTTGTGTTCAGAAGAGTTTGGTTCACAAATTAGTTGAACTGATAAACGCAGGCGTCAATTACTTTTGATTCATCATCATATTCACTAAGCGAGCGAGTGTGTATAAAGTGATCAGATTCCATCATTAATTATTTGGGATAAGTTGACAAAGTACGACTCAGAAGACCCCATATGAAGAAAAACACAAATTGATTTGGTTTTCCCTTGCCCGGACGCGGGTCACCGGGGCCCCTCTCTGGAGCCAGGCCTGGAGATGGGGCTCATTGGTGAGCGCCTGGTGGCCGGGCCTACGCCCATGGGGCCCTGTCGGGCTCGGCCCGAAGAGGAAACATGGGTCCCCTTTCTCAAGGGCTCACGACCCATGGGAGGGGCCAGAGGGGTCGGGTGCATTGTGAGCTGGGAGGCAGCCAAAGGCGGGGACACTGGCGGTCTGACCCTTGACTGCAGAAGCTAGCTCTTGGGACGTGGAATGTCACCTCTCTTACAGAGAAGGAGCCCGAGCTGGTGCACAAGGTCGAAAAGTTCCAACTAGACATAGTTGGGCTTGCCTCCACATACAGCCTGGGTTCCGGTACCAGCCCTCTCGAAAGGGGTTGGACTCTCTTCCACTCTGGAGTTGCCCACGTTGAGAGGTGTAGAGCAGGTGTCGGCATACTTATTGGCCCCCAGCTTGCCGCTTGTACGTTGGGATTCACCCCGGTAGACGAAAGGGTTGCTTCCCTCCGCCTTCGGGTGGGGGGACGGGTTCTGACTGTTGTCTGTGCATATGCACCAAACAGCAGTTCATTGTACCCATTCTTTTTGGAGACCTAAGGGGGTGTGCTGGAGAGCACTCCCTTTGGGGACTCCCTTGTTCTGCTGGGCGATTTCAATGCTCATGTGGGCAATGACAGTGAGACCTGAAGGGGCGTGATTGGGAGGAATGGCCCCCCCGATCAGAACAAGAGTTGTGTTTTGTTATTCAACTTCTGTGCTCGACACGTATTGTCTATAACAAACACTTTATTCAAACATAAGGGTATCCATATGTGCACGTGGCACCAGGACACCCTTGGTCGCAGTTCGATGATTGACTTTATAGTCGTATCATCTGATTTGTGGCCTCATATTTTGGACACTCAAGTGAAGAGAGGGACGGAGCTGTCAATTGATCACCACCTGGTGGTGAGTAGGCTCCGTTGGTGGGGGAAGATGCCAGTACGACCTGGAGGACCCAAACTTGTTGTGAGGGTTTGTTGTGAACGTCTGGCGGAATCCCCCGTCAAAAGGAGTTTCAACTCCCACATCCGGCAGAACTTTACACATGTCCCGGGGGAGGTGCGGGACATTGAGTCCGACTGGACCATGTTCCGTACCTCCCTTGTTGTGGCCGTAAGGTGGTCGGTGCCTGTAGTGGCGGCAACCCCCGTACTCGCTGGTGGACACCAGTAGTAAGGGATGCCGTAAAGCTGAAGAAGGAGTCCTACCGGGCCTATATAGCCTGTGCGACCCCTGAGAGAGCTGACAGGTATCAATTAGCCAAGCGGAATGCAGCCTCGGTGGTCGCCGAGGCAAAAACACGGGCATGGGAAGAGTTCGGTGAGGCCATGGAAGCCGACTTCCGGGCCGCTTCGAGGAAATTCTGGTCCACCATCCGGCGTCTCAGGAGGGGAAAGCAGTGCACCACTAACACTGTGTACAGTGAGGATGGGGCACTGCTGACCTTGACTCGAGACGTCGTGAACCGGTGAGCAGAGTACTTTGAAGACCTCCTCAACTCCACCAACACGCCTTCCTTCGAGGAAGCAGTGTCTGGGGACTCCGAGGTGGGTTCTCCGATCTCTGTGGCTGAAGTCACCGAGGTGGTTAAAAAGCTCCTCAGCCTCCCTGGAAAGGTCTATTCAGGAGTATTCGGGAGTATGGGGTACAAGAACGCCTGATACGGGCCGTTCGGTCCCTATACGACCGATGTCAGAGTCTGGTTCGCATTGCCGACAATAAGTCGGAATCGTTTCCAGTGAGGGTTGAGCTCCGCCAAGGCTGCCCTTAGTCACCGATTCTGTTCATAACCTTTATGGACAGAATTTCTAGGCACAGCCGAAGCGTTGAAGGTTTCCGTTTTGGTGGCCTCAGTGTATCATCTCTGCTTTTTGCAGATGATGTGGTACTGTTGGGACCTTCAAGTGGAGCTCTCCAACTCTCTCTTGAGCGTTTCACAGCCGAATTTAAAGTGACTTGGATGAGAAACAGCACCTCCAAATCTGAGACAATGGTTCTCAGTCGGAAAAGGGTGGAGTGCCCTCTGCGGGTCGGGGAGGAGATTTTGCCTCAAGTGGAGGAGTTTAAGTATCTGGGTGTCTTGTTCACAAATGAGGGTGTCAGGGAGCGAGAGGTCGACAGGCGGATCGGTGCGGCGTCTGCTGTGATGCGGACTTTGTACCGATCTGTCGTGGTGAAGAAGGAGCTGAGCAAAAAAGCAAAGCTTTCAATCTACCAGTCGATCTTCGTCCCAACCCTCATCTATGGTCACAAGATATGGGTTGTGTCCGAAAGAATGAGATCCCGGATGCAAGCGGCCGAAATGAGCTTTCTCCGTAGGGTATCCGGGCTCTCCCTTAGGGATAAGGTGAGAAGCTCGGTCATCTGGGAGGGGCTCAAAGTCGAGCCGCTTCTCCTCCACATCGAGAGGAGCCAGATGAGGTGGCTTGGCCATCTGATTAGGATGCCCCCAGGACGCCTCGCTGGTGAGGTGTTCTGAGCATGCCCCACTGGCAGGAGACCCCAGGGACGACCCAGGACACACTGGAGAGACTATGTCTCCCAGCTGGCCTGGGAACGCCTCGGGATCCGCCAAGACAAGCTAGAAGAAGTGGCTGGGGAGGGAAGTCTGGGCTTCCCTACTGAAGCTGCTGCCCCCGCGACCCGACCTCGGATAAGTTGATTAATTGGTTGAAAAATATACTTTTTACCTTTGAAAGTACTCAATAAATAATACTAAATTGTATTTTTGTTTATTTTGTATAGCATTCTGAGTATGTGAATGAAGTACATAAATCACGCTTACGTGATATCGTCTATTAGGGCATTTGCCATTTATTCCATACATAATTTGGTATTAAATCCATCGCTGATTCAAATGAGTCGACAGGATCATGTTGATCGCAGAAACGAAGACAATCTACATGTTCATGACAATGTAGATTGTCTCCAAAGCTGAAGTGTAACAATTAAGGGTAAATTTACGTTTAACAGTTAGGTCAACAAATTGTAGTTCCGATACAAGCAATGTTCTCGACTTTTATACACAAAGCGTAGTATTTACTGTGCTGTTCCAGTGCCGTTGTACAATTATGTGTTTGTAATGTTGTAGAACCCAGCTATTTTCTTGGAGTTTTTTTCGATATGTATTTAAATAGCATTTGAAGACCTCTTTGAAAACCGTTTAGTTAAAAGTAGGATCTTTTTTTCTTTGTGAAACACCACATTGATTAAAAAAAAAAATCACAAAACAAACATTGTTTCTTTTTCATGAGTATTCACACTTTTATTGTATTTTATTTTAGATTTTTTTTCCAATTGGTTGACAGTCAATGTCATCTTTCAAACAAAAGCATGGCTTCCATTTTCACATTCCGTTTTCTATTTTCTAAACAGTATGTAGGATCTTTGTCTTGTTCTGTCAGTTTTTTGAATTCACTTGTATAAATATTGTTAAAATTAAAATAGTGTACTTTTCAAATACCTCCATCGACAGTGTTGAGGAATTTCTATGTATGTTATTACTTGAAATAACCACACAAATGTGTTGTTCTGTCTTACTTGGCTAATTTTTAATTCACAAATAAGGATCTCTGAACAATGTGGATATTTATTAAACTATATTCACATTCCATTGTGATAATAGTCGTTGGAGTAGGGTCCTGCTGTATGTTTTTATTCAAACAGAATGAATAGAATTCATGTTGGTTTGTATTTATACCAGTCAACATCCTCATGCTTTTGGATTTGTTAGTCAGGTATGGGTGACTTAAATAATATTCAAATGATTAAGAAAAATTTAAAGCACCAAGAATCAGTGAGGATTTATAAGAAAAACAAATTCACACTTACAAGAATGAGGAAGATGCTTGCTGCCTCTGGGTCACCGTTTTTGCGACTGCCTGACAGGAAGTATGAGTCAACCTTAGCACTGGGTTGAAGAGAATACAGGAACTACTCTGCCCCTGCAACACCTTACGAGTTTAGTGGATAAACAGTCTCAGATTGTTAACTTGCATGTATATTGAGTTTTGTCGATAATTCACGTTGATCTTTTGAACCCTCTCCCCCTTTTTTTACACATGTCTATTTGAGTTTAAAACTAAAATAATGAACATTGCAAAACGATTTATTTACTTAACTGTTAATTAACTAGATACACGCTTGTTCAGGTATAAAATATCTCCTCAGAGGCAGTAAAAACAAAACAGTATCATTTTGATCTGTGTTTTTTGCACACTAAACATAGAGTTCATCCTTTTTTTCTCATCTGAATTTTTACACAATAACAAAATATGTTTTCAAGCAGTGCTTTTTAATATTTTGCGAATCATTGAAAACACCCATGGCACAACACTACCTGAAAATGTGAAAAGGGCTCATTTTAACAATTAAGGATTACAGTGCTGGGCCGTACATGTCACTCCTAGGCCTTCAGTCATGCTACATCTGAGTCAATCAGCTGGGAGTGAGGTGTGATATTACAACACGCCCACTAGAGTATGCTGTTGGCCAGGAAATAACTTGTGACTTGAAGAAACTTAAGAAATGCTGTCATTCTTCTTCTTTTCCTTTCGGCTTTTCCCTACAAGGGGTCGCCACAGCAAATCAGTGCCCTCCATCTTTAGAGGTTTGATCCGCATGTTTGTTTTGGCCAAGCTTTTACGTCGGATGCCCTTCCTGACAAAACACTCAGTATTTATCCGGGCTTGGGACCGGCACAAGAAGACTTATGTCCCTTTGTGGCTACAGAACAAGCAACTCGCTCAGTAAAATGCTCCCAAACACAAAATGGTCATTGGCACAGCAACATTCAAAAAAGCAAAAACTATACTCACCATTTGATGACAATGCTCTGATCATAATAATAATAATAATAATAATTATTATTATTATTAATAGTAATAATAATAATAGTAATAATAATAATAATAATAATAATAAATAATAATAATAATAAACATAATAATACATTTTATACCGATTTTTATTTGAAAATTAGGGGTGCGCGTTATACACGTGTGCGCGTTATACTCTAATAAATACGGTAAGTAACAGTGATTTCAACAGGCGTCATTCTTGACTTTTAAGGGGGCTAAAACGTCTCTTAGCTAGCGACATGCTGAAAATCCAATGTCAAATTCACTAACCTGGAGAAGTCCCAGGACAAGTCCACTGGCGGTCTGAACCCAGAACCGTATCCTATTTCTGCCCGGCCTCTCGGACAGGAATGGGCGGTCCTGACGTGCGGCCACTGCTTCTGCAACCAATGCATCGCCATCATCCTTGAGCAGTACAGCGTGGGCTCGTGGCGACGTGCCATCAACTGCACCATCTGCAGGCAGATCACATCGCACACGGAAATCTCGTACGTGTTCACGACGCATGCGTCCAGCCAGGACCAGGATATCCCCGTTAAGGTTGCTCAACAACATATGTACAATTTCATGTTCCTATTGCTAAAAATTGTCATCGTCTCAGTTTACCGCTTAGCTAATTTCAGACAACAGCGTTGCTAACCAAAATAGATGCAACTACTGAGTCACTTCGATTTGTGTTGTCCAACAGATTTTTTCATCGCAATTTTGAAATGTAGTATTCAAGTTGAAAAATTATGACAGGCAAAATATACAATTTATATATATATATATGTGTGTGTGTGTGTGTGTGTTAAACTGCTCAAATTTTTACTATGAACGTGTGGATTCATAATAACCTCATAAAATTGCAATATTATTTGCTATTTTTGCTAGATTACCTAGCTCAGACATGGGCAAATTGCGGCACACGGGCCACATACGTTAGGTTTTTTTAATCCGGCCCGCCGATCTTGTCAATACGCGTGTACTGTTTGCGTGTGAAGGCGAGGGTGTCCGTGGCGAGTTTGTAGAGCATGCGGTCAGGACAATGCATGCATGATTTTGCAGACTTTAACACATGTAGATATTATTGAGCCTGAGTATTTCATTGTGTAATAATGTTTTGAATATTGAAAGTGAATCAATTTTTCAATAAATGTTGATTTCTTTAACTTCGCACCTTCAATTGAAACTTATTAAAAACAGATGAAATCTTGATAAATCACAGTGCGTATGTTATTTTAATCTATTTACATTTCCTCCTCCCAGTATCTGCGAAATAGTATGTAAATGCCATGTCTTGCATATTCCTTGAGACAAATTTATTAACTGATAAGGGCTATTTTTCACATTTGAAGGACAGTTAATTGGGTTGTAGTGTTCTTACTGTGCTATGAGGTTTGCACACACTACATTTAATGTTTTAGTATTTACGGCCCAAACACTCCCTCCAAATGCTCCTCTGTCAAATTTTAGAACCCATTGTGGCCCGCGAGTCTAAAAGTTTGCCCACCCTTGACCATTGCATATTTTACAGTAAGTTGACGAAACAGGTGAATCTTGGAATGACTCTTAGGCGGAGTCCTGCATTCCTCTTTTGGACGAATTAAGCACTACATCAGCAAACGGTTGCAATGCACTGAAGAAAAGACAGGAAGCAGAGCTGGAGGTACCAGAAATGAAGATGTTGACGTTTTCTTTGGGAGTGAACAGGTTGGATAGGTTCAGGAATGAGTACATTAGAGGGACAACTCATATTAGAGGATTTGGAGAGAAAGTCAGAGAAGCCAGACTGAGGTTTGGACTGTCCAAAGGAGAGTGACTATATCGGAAGGATGCTGAGCCTTGAACTGCCAGGCAGGAAACCGAGAGGAAGACCAAAGAGGAGATTTATGGATGATTGTCAAAGACATGAAGGTAGCAGTGTGAGAGAAGAGGATGCACAAGATGGAGGACACAAATTCGACCCCTGAAGGGAAAAGCCGAAAGGAAAAGATCAGAAAACGGTTGCTTTGGCTTTCTGCACAAAGTACATTGCAATCTCTTTATGTGTTCCCTGTCGGTGGAACTCGCTCCAACGGAGTACAGGCGGCGAAGGGTGTCTTAGCTCCCTTTTTAGATTGCTGGTGAAAAGACGGTTTTGCATACTTACATATGTTACCCAGAGTATCAGCTTCTTCCTTTTGGCTGCAACCTCCTGGATGAGTTGTCGTTGCACTCTTGGGGGTTATTTTAGTTGGTCGACCGATAACTGATTATTTGTCACAATTCCAAGTTTTCTCAATTCGTGGATAATGGCTCTGAGATCTCGTAGCCTACTTAACATTGTTTGACAGATTTTGGTAATGTGGTGCTTGTGTTGTTTGTGAAATTAAATTCAGCTTATTTTTTCACAGTGACATATTGTGGGTTTAAATATTTCACCGCTTGAGAAATGAAACAGTAATTTACAAATTGGGTTGTGCATTTCCTTGAATAGTCTGAGTGATATTACATTTGGATTGATGAACTGAACTGGGTGTGATGAATATGCAAAGAACATTTTTTCACAGCATTGTATGACAGAAATAACAAAATATTCCAAGAACTTTAAATATTAGGGTACCAAAAAGGGGAAATACAGTTTCAGCTTCCAATTTTATTATGAAACAGTAATATAGAATCATTTTGGTATTTTTCATATATGCATTCCAGATAGTCCAACAAATATTCCTTTCAACACACAGACAGTATATAGATAATATGTAACGAAAGACATTTCAATTGCAGCCTTTAGTTTAAAAGCCCTGGAAATCTCTCATTGTAAGCCTATTGGGTGGTGCATTGGTAAATATTGATCCCACAAAGGCATGTACCCCCCACAAAGGATGTCGAATAACTCGACAGCAACCCAAGTCTTCAATCTGAAAGCCCAGAAGATGGTACCTGTCGTCCGTCTCGAACATTGTGTTGTTTGTGTAAGGTCCAAAAAACTGGGGAGAAAAGTAACAAGGAGTGAATTAAATGACACTGGGAAATTGTATATTGAAGACGGATTGCTTATTCACGGGGCTTCATATGATTCACGTGTCATGTCCTTCACCAGTGATGCTTTCCTCTTCAGAACTATTTGAATCATATTCATAACTGGATGAGTAACAAGTAAGGATCTTTTTTCCGAATCTGAACTCTCTGAAGCGATTGTTTTCATTCTGGAGCAAGGTAGTTTGTGAAGGAGTTTCCTGACGTGACGTCACGAACTGGGTGCGGGACTTTCTGACTTTTAAGTCATTTTCTATGGGTGTTTTGCATTCGACTAAAAATATCAGCCTGCATGTTTATGGTATCTTAGGTGCTATAAAACGTTTTTCTGATGTCAAACAAAAATGGTGTCGGTTGTCCTTTAAAGTGCTCTGCCAGTACTGTGTCTGACTGCAAGTCTATGAGTTCCAGCTGGACATCAATTGGTGCATGCATTATCTATACTGCATCCAAATGGAGAGGAACTCAGGTGCGTTTCATCCTCAATGTTTTTAAAATCTTCAAAACGTCTTGAAAACTCACTGTACATTCTCCTCACATCGAACATCGATGAGTACCGACAGAGGTGACTGGCTGATGGTTTGACTTCTTTCAGGGTTTGCAAATCTTCAGCTAACAGCGCTCTTCCAGCCTAAGTCAGATGTCCTTATTTTTCTGCATGTTTCGTTTCGTAACGCGGACCCACGTTATATTCCTTAAACACGGCGACCTGCTCACCACAAAGTAAGGCACTCAAACTTCTTTCAGTACCTGGACATCGACGTACGCACACTGTCAACATGTTTCAAAATAAAAGCACTGCTGTTTTAGTCCACGCATGAATTTTCGAAGGAGGTTTTACTTTCTCAAGTCAAAGTAACATTTCGCGGGCCAGTCAGAGTTGGACCGCAGCCGTATTTGGCCCGTGGGCTGGACAATGCCCTAAAAGCTTTTTTTTTTAACAGGGTCTTACCGCCAGGCCTGAAGACGGATCTATGAAGTCTGCCCAGAATCCTTCTCTTTGCAGAATGAAGCAAATCTCCTTGGCTCCGTCGACAAACTACAAAGGTAATAGTTTAGTAAATTTGGTCAAGTAATCTTCCCTTAACTCATTCCTCCCGGCAAACGACTACAGTCGTTGTGTTTTTACTTCCGTGTATCCTGAGTCACGCCTCCAGTCGGGCTGACGCGATAACAAATAATGCCGGATGCCGACTACAGGCGGGCCGTGAATAGATGTTAACCCTTCACGGACGATTATGCTTATAGATCGAGAAAATGAAAGGTAGCAGTTCAAGTGCCGATTGAAACTGATGCGGCACAAGTTACATGTCCCTTTAAAACAGGTTATATGCAGCTTTGCCTTAAAGAGCGTCAGTGACATCATCTCCTTCATGTGCAACACAACGTGCTCTCCCCCATCTTCAAAGCGCCTTCTATTTTTCGTCATGGATGAAATACCACGCAAGTATATGTTGTAACACTAACTTGTTTATTTACCGAGAAATATTAAAAATAAGGAGTGTCCCAAATTCGGAACATTCTAACGCTATTTTCATGATGATATTGTTGAGGAATGAATCAGCCCGTTTCCACAGGCTGATAAATTCCTTCCATGGAGCTTGGACGCCCTCCTCTGGTGGCTTTTGGGTGCAACACAAGGTTTTCAGACAAACAGTACAGCAAAATACATTGACGTGATGGAAGGACTGCCACAATGTGTCTTTTTGTCGGTCAAGGGGGGGTCCTAAAGTGACGTCACGTACGGACTCGTCACCAACTCAAAAACAAGACTTCCTGAATAGTCGAATAGTCAGCGCGAGTCTTAAAACGTAAAATATAGCTATATGCGGTGGAATCTTATTAAAATACGCTCAGTAGAAGTCATTTGAAGCCATTTTACAAATTATGGAAACAACTTGTCCGGAGACGTCGGTTGTCCTTTAAGTCATTTTTATTGGTGTTTTCCATTGGAATAAAAACATCATACTGCGTGTTTTGGGTATTTTAGATGCTATACAACGTTTTTCTGATGTCAGTTAAGAAACAAAAAAGTGACGTCGGTTGTCCTTTAAGATGGGGTGGAAGTCCATTCGGGCTCGTGCATGTCAGCTGGCTTTGCTCAGCCAAGGACTCAGTAGTCGAGGCCTGCATGTTGGACACCCGGGTTGTTGAAATGCTTTTGACGTTACCCATATTCGGTTGAGAAATGTCATCTCCTTAATCGGTAAAGTGCAATTAGCGATTTGGTTTGTAAACTGTTTTCTTTCAGTGTGCTTGCGTTTGAATTTGATCACATTTTTATTCCATTCGTAAAACACAATTAGCACATGCCTGGGTACCAAGCCATCATCATTGGTTTGAATTACCTCTGTTGAGATGCAATACCCTTATATTACATGCATTAAAGTAGTATGCTAAAGCAGGCATAAAATGTTCATGATGTATGATGTATTTTTATGATTGTAATTTTTGGATGTGTATTAATGTTTTCTGTTGTTATTAACGGTTGAATGTTTAAAAATCAAATGTTTTCTTTCCTTTATTTCAGTTCAGTGACCTTTGTGTTTTGAAGGTACCAACTATTTTGTCGGTGTTTGGATATATTTTTCTGTATGTGTGAATATGTTTGTATCTCACCTTTTCAAGCATATGATCTCTCTCTTCTTCAACAGCAGAACACCATGAGGTCATATCATTTTTTGTCTTTTGTGTCACAGTGACCACTGTCACACAGGAGCTTGGAGCCTCAGGAAACAGATCTTGGAGATCTGGAGAAAGCGGGATCACAAACAATACTTTGTACCAAGCGAGAATTAATGAATGAATGAATGAATGAATGGACAGGCACGTACGTACGTACGGAGGGACGGACAGACAGACAGACAGACTTAAAAATCTCGAAGTGGGATACAATTTGTGGTTGACAAAAAGAGCAGGCAATGTGGAGCCTTCTTGCCCTCTGGGACATTTGCGACTGCGCACACTTCAGACCCAGAGTGTGGTTTGCCGTAAAGGATGTGACATCTACAATACAGTAAGTATTCTCTTGCAAGGAAATACTATTTGTGCTGTACAATACTTCCTTATAACTGAATTTCCATGTGTGTGATGCATCTACAATACATGTCCTCTATCAACGTGCAAGTATGTGAACAAAATATATGCTTAAAAACACAAGCAGGGGCTGCTGGAGCCTATGCCAGCTATCATCAGGCAGTAGGTGAGGGGACACCCAGTCAGTCAGTAGATGGCCAGATTTACTGTATTGATCTTCTGCTGTTTGGAGTTGGCAATATCCTAATCTATCTGAAACTCAGCCCCATCTTGTTCTCTTTTCACATCTAAGACATTGATTGGGGGATTAACAACCAACCATGAGGCTTCCCATTCTGTCTCTCCCTGTTATTATTTCTTTTGTTGATCTTGAACTAATATTTTGGGTGTGGTGTCAGTCAGTGAATTACCTTGCATTAGTTTTTCAGGGCATGACTGCATGACACACTCCACAGATGAATTATCAAAATCCTGGTTTGCTTCACTGGTGTCGTGATTTGTGGCTGTGTCATCCTTCACATTCATAAATGCGTACGCACACAAAACAAAAGGTTTATATTTTTGCAGTGTTTTGAATAGTTCTTATCTTAACCGGAGCGCTGCAATACACTAATAGGCTGTACTTACAAGTTCTTTGATCTGCAGTCCAGAAAAGGATCTCGCAGGGCTGGATGGAGTATGCAGCAGTTCAGGGACCATCTTTTTTCTCAGTCTCATCTTTTGCTTCGAAGCCTTCAAGTGGAATTCAAACCTTACATTACCGGGCATAAAGTAAAGTTGGTCTTTGACATCAAAAGGTCCCATGGTCTCATCATGCTGCAACCTAGGTGGTCCTGAAACAGAAATCAACCGCAACTGTAATTCAACAAACACTGTTCCTCGCAAACTATACTGCTTTTTAATTCCCTTCTAGAAATTTGGGATGCTATGCTGAACAAAAAGCAATTATTAGTCAAGCAGATCCAGCCTTTCCTTGCCTTCACTATTTAAAATGTTGAAAAAGCAAATGGGGAAAAAATGTGCTCTACCATTTTTGGAAGTAACTGGTGCTCCACGGGGATCACCAGAGTAATAGGATCTAATAGGAGAGAAGCCCACGGTGCTGGCAAAATGCTGCACCAGAGCATTTAGTCCAGGTAGATAAGTCGCCATCCTGGTTCGACTGTACATCATCTGATTGAATAATCACAGAGATATGATGTTAGTTGCAAACTCACTGAAATCATAGCGATATGGAAAACACGCAGGGACCTTTGAAAGGAAAGCGAGCATAACAGATTTATCTCAGATAAGCTGGTCATGCATGAGGATAAATATGTGATCATTTCCACAGCACGTTTATATATAATAATGACAGGATCCCTCATTTCACCGTTACTTCACAAAGAGTGCTGACATTCCACGAAAATGGGCAAGTGAGACCCAGAAAATATGATCTAAAGTAAGGAAAGTGTAGATTATACACTTTTTTTACTTCCTGTTTTTATTCGGAATAGGGTGTTTTCAATAATTAGATTTATAAAGTCATATTGCTTTTATTTGGAGTATACTGTAACTTTAAATGTCAAATAACTTTTGTGTCAGGTCTTGCATTTGAAATGCCCATCTAATTTTACAGTATTTTGTTCTGATCATTGTGGTGGGTGTATACAGGGAAAAGTCATAAAAAACTTCTGAACATGCCTGTAACTATGAAATGTTATGAATATGGCACATGCACTGAACTTACAGTCGCCATTGTCCTCTTGCAGTGTACAGTTACAGTACCTGTGGCAGTAGAAAAAGTGAAAGTAAATATCAAATGATTGGTAGGAAGAATCTCAAATTAATGCAGCACACCTGTTAGTGACTGCTTGGTGACATTTGGAAGGACTAGAATATAATTTACTCATTGTCAATCTGCTGAAAGAAGACAATATTTAAATGTATATTATAGAAAGGAAAATTGGCAGAATATAATGGGAAATGTCTATTTTAAACCTAATATGGTGACAAAGCAAACCACATCTTCGTGTCTCAAAAGGTCATTTTTTTGAACACCAAAGCCGCCCTTGAGTAAAAATATATAAACAATAAATTTGTTTCATAATCATATTTTTTTTACAAAGAGGAAATTGTAAACACGTGTACACGTCCCTCACATGCTTCTACCTGGTGACAGGTGTTTTGCAAAGGTGGAACACGTATAGTGCCCTCACAAAGAGCTCTACATGCATGCATGCATGCATGCACTGGCATATTTCACATTATTTATTTTACGATCGACTGAACTATAAAAGTAGGCGGTGGGAGGAGACCAGTGGCTACCTGCTGCTGTTTTCACTCCATAAAGGCCAAAATGTTTTACTTAAAATATTAAAATAACAGCCATTTATCATTAACTAAAATCCTGAACTGTAATGCGGCTATGGTTAAAAATCCAACCCAAGTAGTTCATAATCCAACTCCTGTCTTTAAAATGCCAGTTGCAATCATCTTGTCATCAAGCCCTTGAGAATGTTATCACATAACAAAATAATAAAACACAATATAATATTTACACTGCAGAGTGAGTAAACCGGGGCACAAGAACCCCAGTTCGTACGTCCAGAGCAATATTCTGCCTATGTTAGAGTGAATTGACAGCCTGTAATGCATGATTTAGGCTGACAACAGGACAAAATCTGGGAAATACACAATGTGGCCCAAAAAAAGCCTCTTAATGACGCGGATGAACGAAATCTGGTGTTGAAAAGTGCACTGAACCGCCTGTGTGAAATTGTGGATCGATAATTTAAGAAGAAGAAAGGACCTGCATAGTAAGATTGTGACTCATCAAGGTCCTAGAAAATGTGTTTAAAGTCACCTTCCAAGTGCGGTCGTGGTGGTGCTCCACAGAAACTGGCTGGCCCCATAAAAACCCTATGCTTCACCGGAGATGGAGGCCAGGACAAGTTTCAGGGACTGTGCCATCACCAGAGGCGTTACAACACCGGCAACTTCTCAATCACTTGTCCTACTTTGTCTGATCGAGTTAGTGGCTATAACTATCTGCTACGAAAGAGCTATGAAGCATTGCAGACGTTGATACAAATGACCTAGCATACATAGCTAGCTGCATTTGTAAATCATTCAGAATTGCATGTCCTCACAAGATCGTTGTAGCTATTTCCATGCATGAGTCAACGACTAACTCATACTCAGCCACTAGAAGTTGAAGCCAATTAAAAATAACACGTTTAAGTAGTTTTTCCGAGTGCCTCGAATTTATTTTGACTTGTACAAAAATATATTACTCCATACCAAAGCTTTAACAATGAAGTGAATGTTAAATCTTTCATATAATGCAGGAATGAGAGGACAAAGTGCTTACCAAAAACCGGCGAAGTTGTACGCGGTTTTCTTATGTCGTTATAATCCAGTTCGACGTGAAATTCATCGACGTCCAATTAAAAAAAACTTAATTTCTAAACGAGGACTTGACCCTGTTTTTAAGTTTTGTTTTTATTCTGTAGAACGTCCTTTTCCACCTTGGAAAAGAATTGCGTCATAATATGTGGACCAGTTGCAGCTGTCATGAGTGGCCAACTCTGGCCTCATCTCGTCTCTTCAGTGCACTCACCCGACAACTGTTTGGTTCTGTCTCAATTCAAAGATTGTCCCTTTAGTACTATACGTCTGACTCTGGAGAGTCAGTGACCCAATGGCTCTGCACACAATATACGGTAAGACCAATTTCCCAATGTTAATAACTAGACATTTCTTGAACGTCATATTTTGTAGGGCTACTTATGATTCTCATTTTTTTGCCGAGGAAACGACCCGGAAGTACTTAGGACAAGCACGTTCACGTAACACTGCTCTACAACGAAACCAACATGTAGGAGTACTCAGTAGTGTGAAAAAAATATGAATGCCTTAAAGCCATTCCATCTTTTCCGATTCCCCCTACACCGAAAGGTTC
Source organism: Hippocampus bargibanti (assembly GCF_051943395.1). Lineage (NCBI taxonomy): Eukaryota > Metazoa > Chordata > Actinopteri > Syngnathiformes > Syngnathidae > Hippocampus > Hippocampus bargibanti. The sequence continues at coordinate 13,051,472 of NC_142741.1, forward strand.
GCGTGTGTATAATGCGAAATAATTTTATCCACCTTTGCGTTGCAATGTGGTTACAACGGTAACAAGCCTCGTTTAAAAGTCCAATCAAGACTGGCACAGCAATGCTACTTCTTAGCTAAGAAACGGCAACCAACGCACTGTTATACTCATGCGCAGTGGCACAGGAAGTATTTGTGATTGTTAGCGTGTGGTTAGAAGTATTTTCAGACTCAGCACAAACGTTGCATTGCTTCGTATAAAATGGATCCAATGCTATTCGCAAGTAGTTAAGAAAAGAAATATTTAACACTTAAAGACAGAATACAAGTAATGAAACTGAAATATGGAGGAAGCAAAGTAAAAGAGATTCTGCAAAAAATGATGTAAGTGTAAGTTGAATGCTGATCACAAATTTCGTGATTTATTTTCTTTTTTTCCTTGCTGTATGACGTGTTTTTACGATTTGGGTTGTTTGATTCAAAATATGTATTTAAATGCCAATTCACATCAGCTAAAAAAAAATACACGTCAATACTTTTATTTTATTTCAATTGTTTTTCAGGAATTGATAAATTCTTTACATCATAATCAAAACATGCTTTTTTCTTAATTTTGTGTCAATGTTGCTGTGCCGATGACCATTTTGTGTTTGGGAGCCTTTTACTGAGCGAGTTACTTGTTCGGTAGCCACAAAGGAACATAAGTCTTCTTGTGCCGGTCCCAAGCCCGGATAAATACAGAGTGTTGTGTCAGGAAGCGCATCCGACGTAAAAGCCTGGCCAAAACAAACATGCGGATCAAACCTCTGAAGATCAAGGTTACTGATTCGAAAGTGGTGCCAGTAGTGTGATGGCAAGATGGAAAGAGTACTTTGAAGAATTGATGAATGAGGAAAATGAGAAAGAACAAAGAGTAGAAGATGTGACTGTTGTGGGCCAAGACGTGACTGTTGTGGACCGAGACGTAGCAAACATTAGCAAGGATGAAGTGAGGAGGGCGCTGAAGAGGATGAAGGGCGGAAAGGCACTCAGGCCTGATGATTTACCAATCGAAGTATGGACGTGTCTTGGAGAGGTGGCCGTGGTGTTCTTGACTGGGTTATTCAATAAGATCTTAGATGTTGACCAGATGCCTGAAGAATAGAGACGAAGTGTACTCGTGTCCATTTTTATGGACAAAGGAGATGTGCAGAGTTGTACTAACTACAGAGGAATACAGTTGATGAGCCATACAATGAAACTCTGGGAAAGAGTAATTGAAGCTAGACTAAGAGCAGAAGTGAACATTTGTGAGCGGCAGTATGGCTTCATGCCAAAAAAAGAGTACGACAGATGCAGTGTTTGCTTTAAGAATGCTGATAGAGAAGTACAGAGAAGGTCAGGAGGAATTGCATTGTGTCTTTGTAGATCTGGAGAAAGCGTACGACAGGGTGCCCAGAGAAGAGCTGTGGTATTGCATGAGGAAGTCTGGAGTGACAGAAAAGTATGTCAGAGCGGTGCAAGACATGTATCATGACTGTAAGACAGTGAGGTGTGCTGTCGGTGTGACTGAGGAATTCAAGGTGGAGGTGGGACTCCACCAGGGGTCAGCTCTGAGCCCCTTCTTATTTGCTATGGTGATGGACAGGCTGACAGATGATGTTAGACAAGAATCTCCTTGGACCATGATGTTTGCAGATGATATTGTGATCGGTAGCGAGAACGGGAAGCAGGTGACGGAGAAACTAGAGATGTGGAGATATGCCCTGGAAAGGAGTGGAATGAAGATCAGTCTCAGCAAGACGGAAAATATGTGTGTGAATGAGAGGGATCCAAGTGCAAGAGTGATGCTACAGGGAGAAGAGATAAAGAAGGTGGAGGATTTTAAGGACTTGGCGTCAACTGGCCAGAGCAATGGAGAGTGTGGAAAAGAGGTGAAGAAGCGCGTCCAGGCAGACTGGAGCGGCTGGAGAAAAATGTCAGGTGTGATGTGTGATAGAAGGGTTTCAGCTAGGATGAAAGGAAAAGTGTATAAAGCAGTGGTGAGACAAGCCATGATGTTTGGACTAGAGACAGTGCCACTGAAGAAAAGACAGGAAGCAGAGCTGGAGGTAGCAGAGCTGAAGATGTTGAGGTTTTCTTTGGGAGTGACCAGGTTGGATAGGATCGTGAATGAGTACATGAGAGGGACAACTCATGTTAGAGGCTTTGGAGAGAAAGTCAGAGAGGCCAGAATGAGATGGTTTGGACATGTCCAGAGGAGAGAGTGGCCATATCGGGAGAAGGATGCTGAGCCTTGAACTGCCAGGCAGGAGACCGAGAGGAAGACCGAAGAGGAGGTTTATGGATGTGGTCCAAGAAGACATGAAGGTAGCTGGTGTGAGAGAAGAGGATGCACAAAACCGGGATAGATGGAGGACATTGATTCGCTGTGGCGACCCCTGAGGGGAAAAGCCGAAAGGAAAAGAAGAAGATGATGATAATAATACATTTAAAGGACAACCGATGTCACTTTTTTGTTTCTTAGCTGACATCAGAAAAACTGTTATAGCATCTAAAATACCCAAAACAAGCAGTATGATATATTTATTCAAATGCAAAACACAAATAAAAATGACTTAAAGTGTCCAAAATCTGCAAAAAATTGAGCTGCGAATTGGGCATTTTCAGAAAGTCCCGACCCCAGTTCGTTACGTCACGCCAAGACGTCTTGCATTGCTGGAGAATCAAAACAATGGCTTCAGATTCGGAGAATATGCTTTCTTGTTACACATCCAGTTATGAGAAGAGGGCGACCAAGCTCCCTGTGAGGAATTAATCAGCCCGTTTCCACAGGCTGATAAATTCCTTATATGGAGCATGGTCGCCCTCTTCTGGCTCTTTTTGGTGCAACATGACGTTTTCAGACCAAACGAGCACAGCAAATGCATTGTCGTGATGGAAGGACTGCTACAATGTGTCTTTTTTTTTGGTCAGGGGCGTTCCTTCAGTGACGTCACGTACGGACTCGTCACCAACTCAAAAACAAGACTTCCGGAATATTCAGCGCGAGTCTCAAAACGTAAAATATAGCTACATGCGGTGGAATCTTTTTAAAATACGCTCAGTACAAGTCATTTGAAGCCATTTTAGAAATTATGGACACAACTTGTCCGGAGACGTCGGTTGTCCTTTAAGGTATTGCAGACACACACTATTATTAATTACTGTTATGCTTCAGGTGCATTTTACACATGTACATTTTGATATCAAATAATAACTTATGAAATTTCGTTTTTTATATTTTAGGCTGGCCAGACGCAGATCTATGCCATTCTAAAGGACAGAGAAAACATTCTGGAACTCTGGAATTCAGGAAAACTGAACAGCAAAAGGAAGATATTGACTGCAAGAAGGCAGAAGTATCCTGAAATAAACCAGGAGACTTGGGAGTGGTTTACCAAGAAAAGATCAACCAACAATGTAATAACGGGCCGCATGATACAGGAGAAAGCACAGATAATTGCTCTCAGTAAAGGAATCACAGACTTTGAAGGATCAAATGGTTGGTTGAGGACATTCGTTCAGCGTCATAGCATTAGTCGGGCTACCATCCAACAATATTTTCAGAAATGTGGCTTTTCTGTTGAAGCAAGTCAAGCAAAACAAGAGCTCCCGTGCAATGATGATTTGCAGAGCCTAACAAAAGTACCACCAGAGAGCACACCAGAAGATCTGCAGCAAATGGATAGTAATATTGCCACCCATAACCAAGAATATAAAGAGACTGGTGTTGTCATAAAACAAGAGGAAGAAGCGGGAGAGGGTGCTGATGATAACACACCTGAACCCAGGTCTCTGAGAGAGAGTCTCAGCAGTATTACATCTCTCATTGAGGATGCGAAAGGTAGAGGAAATATGGAATGGCTGAGTGCAGCACAAAAACTCAGAGACCTTATCCAAGAAGAACAAATGAAGTGCTGGGAAGCAAAATAGCATATATTTTTTTTATTTTTTAAAGGACAACCGACACCTCTGGGCAAGTTGAGTCCATAATGTGTAAAATCACTTCAAATGACTTATACTGAGCGCATTTTACAAAGATTCCATCGCATATGAAAGAGGACAGTCTAGGGTTTCTGATGCTGTGTTGAGTGTTTGTGTGGTCCCGAGGCTCAGTGTTCCGTGGGCCTTGGAGTTCAGGTGACAGTGACAAGGGCCCTGGCACTTGAGTGCACACATTTTTAGATCCTCAGATCGTCTTCCTCCCCTCACCTCTGTGTTCCCCCCCCCTGACCCCTGCCCGTTTCAGCATGATGTGGGACAGAGCTTTCAGCTGCTCTGCCCCCAAACTCTGGAACTCACTTCCTCCCAACATTCGTAACATCGATTATCTTCCCACCTTCAAATCCCATCTCAAAACCCAGCTATTTAAAATTGCATTTTCTGTGTACAGTGAGACCTCGGTTTACCAACACCTTACCTTACGAACATTTCGGTTTACGAACGTCAAATTTATGGAAATTAAACCTTGGAATACACACTACTTTTCGCGATACACACCCACCACGGCTGGCGGAGTGATCTTCGGATCTGGCGCAGTGATCTTCGGCGGAAGGACACGACCGAACAGCGCTCCAGCCGGCGCACCTTTCCACACCCCCTCTCTCTGAATTCACACGTCGATCGCCTCAGAGGAGCTTTTTGCAGATAATTTTACTATTATGGGACCGAAAAAACCACCACAGGCTCATGTTCAGCCAAAGAAGACACAAAACAAAATCACCGTAGAGGAGAAGAAGGTGATCATTGAGAAACACGAACGAGGTGTGCGTTTGTGGCGTCACATGTGCATACCGCGGCTGTCATGTGAATCTCAGCCTGACACATCTCTCACGCTGTGTGTCACTTCCCTGAGAGTAACTTTCTACGACCATTCTCCAATTAAAGAGCCCGGTGCCATCCACCATTGCTACCATCCTTCGCCTAAAAAAGTGGTCACGCAAAAACTACGGTCCGCGGGCTGTATCCGACCCGTCAGCACATTTGGCCCGGCCCCCTGAACAATACCAGAAGTGCTATCAGATGTTTTTCCTATTTGTCCTCCTTTTTCAAGTCAAAGGTTGGTTTTCGATCATTATCTGTTCCTATTTTAATCAATGTAATCAATGTAATCAATGTATGTTATTTATAATCGTGATTGAACAATACAAATACGCCTGCTCACAATAGAACGCTAAAGGAGTCGGTCACAATGCGAAGCGACACAAGAAAGTGACGTATGAGGAAGTGGAGGGGAGTCCGGTGGTACATTCAGGTCAGTTTGCCGCTCTATTTGGTTCCAGACCCGTTTTCTTTTGTAAATCTTCCTGTCAAAGAGAGAACGGAATAATGGCGAAAAGGTTAGGTAAGAGAAAAATGGATTCAGAATGCAGAGTATTTAACCTGCAGTGGACAAGCGATTATTTTTATGTCCAATGCAAAGAAAAGGATGTTTGTCTCAACTGTCACTCACGCTGTGTGTGTGTGTGTGTGTATGTGTGTGTGTGTATGTGTGTGTGTGTGTGTGTGTGTGTGTGTGTGTGTGTGTGTGTGTGTGTATATATATATACACACACACACACACACACACACACACACACACGCAATCATGTAAAGGAAGGCAGGATATTGCGTAAAGGCCGCATGATACAGGAGAAAGCACGGATAATTGCTCTCAGTAAAACGTGTGTGCAAGCTCTCAGTCGTACAGGAGTGGTCCATCGATGAGAAGGTTTCTTCAGCCGTCATCTGTACAAATTTGAAGGTTTCGGACGTTTCGCCTCCTATCCAAGAGGCTTCGTCAGCGAACTAAAGTCTGACTGGTCGTATAGGCCCTATTTATATATCCCTAATGTCCAGACATGGCAGCGCCGGACACAGCTATGATAGGTCCCTACTCTCAGGTTGGGGGGAGCAGAGGACCACTCCCTGTGGCCCCACTGATTGTTCCTACATTCCTGACTAACGACTGGCCTATTTGCCCCACTCCCACCGGTATCACCTCATCAGCATTAGGAATGTTGCCTAACCTGTTTTGCCTAAGCAGGCTATTGTATGAACGATCCAAATTGAATCTCACCCCACCAGACCGGTTTAATGAAGGATTTTGTTGTTTTATAAGAATCGCTTCTTTTACCCCCCTTTCAAACCATCTATGTTCTTTCGCTAAGATTTTAACCTCATTGTCGTCAAATGAGTGGTTGCTAGCTTTTAGGTGCAAATGTACTGCCGATTGAGGCCCACTTGTATTATCCCTGCGATGTTGATAGTCTTTTTTTGAGAATTTGTTGAGTCTCCCCAATGTACTGCTCTTTACAATTTTCATTCTTACAATGTATTGAATAAACTACATTACTTTGTTTTTCATTTAGTAGCCTATCTTTTGGCTGCACTAAGTTTTGCCTTAACGTGTTTATCGGTTTGAAATAAGTAGGAATTTTGTGTTGCCCAAGGACTCTGTAATTTTTCAGAAACTCCTGCAACGTAAGGTACTGCTACTCCTCTCCTTTTTGTCTCTTGAGAATTTTTGGTTTCATTCCCTATTCTTTCTTTCTGACATTTGTTGAATGACCACTGAGGGTACCCACAGTTAGTGAGTGCTCTCCTGATATGTTTTGACTCCTTTTCTCTACCTTCAATGCTAGTTGGTATTAGTTTAGCCCTATGCTGGAGGGTTCTGATAACTCCTAGTTTGTGTTGTAAAGGGTGGTTAGAGTCAAAGTAAGTATTGGTCAGTGTGCGTAGCCTTCCTAAAGACTTCTGTTTTTAGCGCTCTGTCCTCTTTTATAATTACTTTACAATCCAAGAAGGCTGGTTGGTTCTCTTTAATGTCCTCACGAGAAAATTTAATGTTGATGTCTACAGAGTTGAGGTGATCTGTTGAATTTCTTGTTTTTTAATTATGACAAAAGTATCGTCCACATATCTAAACCAGTGTCTAGGTTTTATCCCTGGGAAGTATATGAGGGCCTGTTTCTCCATCTCTTCCACGTACAGATTAGCCACTATGGGTGAAACTGGTGAGCCCATAGCACAACCATGAATTTGTTTATAAAATTTCTCCCAAAATTGAAAATACATAGTATTAAGGCAGATTTCCAATAATTGGCAGACGTGATTCGCTTTAAGCTTGGTTCTTTCATGCAGAGAAGCGTCCGCCAGCAGTCTCGTCCTCACCACTAAGACTGCTGCTGGGGTTGGGACAGATGTAAAGAGAGAAGTCACATTGTATGATGCTGAAGTTTCCTCAGGTTCCAATATGAGGTCTTTGATCCTCTCTACAAACCCTGTGGTGTTCTCTACGTGATATTCTGTGTTACCAACCAACGGAGCTAAGATAGTTTTTAAATATTTGGCTACATTGTATGTAGAGGAGTCAATGCTACAAACAATGGGTCTGAGGGGGAACCCTTCTTTATGTATTTTTGGCAGGCCATAGATACATGGCGTGGCCTCTCCCGGGTATAAAACTTCTCATTGATACCTCCCCACTTGTCGAAAAATAATAATTGTCCGATGAACTGCCAGAGTTATAAGAAGTATTCACCATCATCCATTGAACGAGACATTTGGGGTTTAACACTTGAAAATGCTACAAAAAAATATGCAAATGTGAATGTAAACAACACCGTTCCGACGACAGCTGTTGGAGGAAGTCTCGTAACAAGCTCTAACCTATCGCGAGTATTACATATACTGTATATCGCTGTCTTAAAATTGAAGAGTATATACCAATGTTGCTGGTTTTTGAATGCAAAGTTTTAGACAAGTATACCCGTCCACTACTCAAAAAAGAACATTTTCTGAAACGACTAAACGTGATTACGACACACACTTTCCTTTGACTATGTAAACGTGACGTCATCTTACCACGACGGATGGAGCACGGTTCAGTCCTGCTACACGTGAATTGTTGAGAAAATGGCGGCTACTCAAGAACCAGAGATTCAATTGGCACAAAAATTAGCCTCAAACGAAAAGCCTATTCGAACAAAAGCATTAAAAAAGTTGAAGAAATATATAAATGTCAGATCACAGAACGCGACAGGTAAGCAACCCGTGTTTATTGCTCTTATTTGCATTTATTTATGTGCTCGGAACATTCTCAGACACGAGTTAAGAGTACTGTCTTGTCTTTGGAACATTACATGTAACTACTGTATATGGATAATTTCCTCTGTCCAAGCTTAATCCAAAAGCGCCACCCTCCAAAAATCTACATGTTGTACAGTACGGTAAGTGGGTTTAATATTTAAAAGGAAAGTTAGACTATCCGCAATTAACATTGATCACGTCTTGCTAACTAAAACGCTTGTTAAAAAAGCCAAACGTGGTTTGAAGTCAGAAAACTACGAGCAGTTATCAAAATTCACATGTGCATTTCTACCTATGCCCACGCAAACCTCTGGATATAGAAAATCGCCACAATCGTAGAATATATGGGCAATAAGATATTCAGAGGTTTACTATAGTGAAAAGGCTTCAAGTGTCTTAATGTTAGAAAACTAAAACTTATTGGCACCCAAATCAACACTTAAATCCGCTTAAACCTCTGAAAATATAGCAATCGCCACAGTATTCAGGTCTTCCTTTCATAACTTTATCGTTATGAACTAGGAATTTCTCCAATGTGAGGCAAATAATGTTTATCTCATTATTTGTCCATAGGCGTTCACTATCTGGCAAAAGCTTAACGTGGCTTGATGTTATAAACGTACAACTCGTTGCTAACAAAATTCATTGGCATATCTCTGCGTATACCCATTTTATGATTAACATCTTTATCTCAAGGGCCCTGGTTTAAAGGACAACCGACGTCACTTTTTTGTTTTTTAACTGACATCAGAAAAAAACGTTTTATCGTATCTAAAATACCCAAAACATGCAGTATGATTTTTAGTCAAATGCAAAACACCAATAAAAACTGTCCAAAATCTGCGAAAAATTGAGCTGCGATGAATATGATTCAAATAGTTCTGAAGAGGAAAGCATACATGTTTGCAATCGATTAAAGAATTATATGTGCCATTTTGAGGCAGCATTGGGGGAAAATCTCTCACCCAAAAAAAGAGGCACAAAATGGCGACCTCCAGTGGCCACCTCCGCTTCCACAGGCTGATAAATTCCTTATATGGAACTTGGATGCCCTCTTCTGGCGGCTTTTGGGTACAACACTGTTCTCAGACCAAACGTGTACAGCAAAATACATTGACGAGATGGAAGGACTGCTACAATGTGTCTTTTTTCGGTCAGGGGGGCGGTCCTTTCGTGACGTAAGCTAGTCTTAAAACGTAAAATATAGCTATATGCTGTGGAATCTTATTAAAATAGGCTCAGTAGAAGTCATTTGAAGCCATTTTACAAATTATGGACACAACTTGGACACCGGGGACGTCGGTTGTCCTTTAAGTTTAATTTTGCTTAATGAGGAAGGTGCTCAATGGCCATATGCTGTCCTCAGTTCTTTCATCTAAGCAGCCTGTCTGTACATGAGCCAATCAAATGCAACATAGCCGCTCCACATCATTCACAGACTTTCGAACTTGGTTCAAACACGAAGTGCACCACATTATTCGGCGTCCCATCCGGTTCAGAGGAAATGTAACACATTTGACTATGCCTTGTGGTCGTTTGAAATTAAGATATCCTATCAATATCACTATGTGTTGTTTAGACAAGTAACGAATTCGTTCCCGATATAGAGTATGAAACTTCAGATTTGAAACCTTACTCTTGGTGACACAAGTACAATTTTACCTTTGCTTTTATTTGTACAAATTCTAGCATGTGCGCAGTAGAGACTAACAACAAACTTCATACTACTTTTCAAAGGCAGTTAAATAGATAAAAATGAATGTACACACATTTTTATATTATTTGTGGGACGAATAAAGGTTTTCTGATTCCGATATATTTGCTGCTGACAATCTGACACAGTAATAGTTTGCACTGATCCGTTTTTACTGAAATGTCCCTTTTGTTTTTTTTGTTACGAGGTGTGTGTGAATAGCCTCATTTATTTAAAAATAGAGCATGATGGGTTACTTTCTGTATGAAATACACAATATAATGGATCGCCTTTCCGTACACGGTCTTGTCCAAAAGCAGCTGATTCAATATTTGATTCACCCAGGCACTCCATTAGGTTTATGTTCTCTGTCCAGATGGCTTTACTAGTGAAGAAATGCTCAAGCTGTGGAAAGGTCTGTTCTACTGCTTATGGATGCAGGACAAACCACTTTTACAGGTATTGCTTCCTGTCTTTCTTACGGTCGTTCGTCTGTCAGTTGTGGCTTATGGAACGTTTACAGGCCTCAGCCTGAAAACGTGAATGTTCACCAATCACTTTTTCAAGTTAGTCGGAAGGCAAGTCCCTTCAGCCTTTCCTGCTTCTCCTTCAGCAACTCCTACCTTTAGGAGATGGACAGAAAACCTCACTACTGTGATTGCGAACAGCAATTGTGCACAAAAACGTAATTTATGCCATTTCGGGGAGGAATTCTTTGACTGTCCCTAAAATTGACCGGCCGTTGAGGAATCCCACAATATTCCCCAAGTCCAGCACAACCCTGCATGTTAGGCTCAATTAATGTCACCCTCTGCCATTTAGTTGGTAAATGATTTGGCCTTTCTGGGATTTATTCACTTTGTATTGGCTTAATTTGAGGCACAATTTTGTTCACAGGAGGAGCTTTCGAATTCTCTCTGCGCACTAATTCACACCTTTCATGACATTGATGGACGTAAGTTGATCCCGGCTGGCGTCATTCCAAGTACAAAATAGAAGATGAAAAGCCGGCTGTGAAAACTATGTTTTCCACAGAGCTCTTATATCTGGAGAGCTCCCTTAAGACCTTCAAAAGGGAGTGGGACGGCATTGACAGACTACGAATGGACAAGTTTTTCCAGGTGTGTGTGTGCGTGCGTGTGTATGTGTGTTTGTGTGTGTGCGCGTGCGCGTGTGAGTGTCTGCATACATTCATATATCACAGTTCTGCCCTCTATCTGATTTCTGTATTACAGCTGATCCGCTTCATATTCAGACAAAGTTTTGAGATGCTGAAAAGAAAAAATTGGGATAGCAGGTAAACTGTGAAAACTGCCATAACATAGGTTAATTTATATACATAATGCTCTTTTTCTTTCTTTTTTTAGTGTGGTTTCAAGATTTTTGGAACTCTTTACAACAGAGCTCCTGAACAGTGGCACCGATGCACCCGCTGGTCTACAGTTTCATGTCTTGGACCTTTACTTGACAGAACTAGCAGCTGTGGGTGCATCAGAGGTAAAGTTGTGATCCAGACTGGTTATTTGGAGCTTTGACTGAAGTTTGTGGACTTGGCCTCATATATTTTATTGATCCTGTTCAATTCGTGTATTTCACGATACAAAAATTCACCAAACAGAAAGTAAATATAAAATGTTGAAGTGTAATGAACTCTAAATGCCAATCTTGTAGTTTTATCCAAGTAATGGATCCATGATAGATAATTCTGCAACAAAATTTGAGGAAGTATTAATAACTCATTGAAAAATGTGACGGTCATTTTCAATTTTTTTCTTTGCAGCTCACTGCTGACCAGAACCTGAGATTCATTGAGCCATTCTGCAAAACAGCAGCCAAAACCAAGAAGTAAGTCAAACACGCATAGCCTCCTTTTATATATATATATATATATATATATATATATATGTAATTAAAGAAATAAACTGTGCTGTAAAATAAAGTCTTATTATATCGATATTCAAGGGAGTCACCTTCCATAAGGACTGTTGGTAACTTAACCTCTGGTGCTGTTCTATCGATGCTTCCCCGAAAGTCACTCCGCCAGCCGTGGTGCGTGTGTATTATGAAAATAGTGCTTATTATAAGGTTTAATTTAGTAAATCGACGTATAACCGGGAAGTTTGTAAGATAAGGTGTCCGATATCGAGGTCTCACTGAGACTTTACTGTGTGTATATATATATATATATATATATATATATATATATATATATATATATATATATAGTAAAGTCTCGTTATATCAAAATTCTCGGGAGTCAGAAAAAATGTCGATATAACTGTACTATCGATATGTCCGTCCTGCACTGCATTAAATGGGAGGTGCAATACGTAAATGGGGGATCTTTGATATGGCACGTAATTTTATCATTGGGTTGATGGATTGCCTCTCTAGCATGCTTTTTGTACAGTAGTGAAGTGAAAAATAAACTTATGCATAAAATAAAAACGTCTTTACTCTCTTTTAATGACTATTTCCTTTCAAAAATGCAACCGATGCAAAATCCTCACGTTTTTCTATACACACGAAACCACGAACGGCAGCATGTACAAACATGAAAAACAGTGATTGTTGCAAGCGATAAAGATATACAACAAAATTAAGTACATGTATGGAAAACAAAAACTGCAACGTTTACATTACTTACGTTGATAAGTATTCTGCGGCACGTCGAACTCTTTCTCGATGGAGGATTTACTCCTTGTTGGATACTCCTCGACAGCCACTATTGCCTTGTACTTCGTTCCGAGATCACAATTATTACGTTTCCCCATGGTTTAAATTGGTGTTGAACAACAGCACTGTATATAAGCTCTGCTATGCCTTTTTTATTGTGCTCGCGTATGACAGTTCAAAACACGGAAGCTGGTACGGAAGCTGGCACGGGAGCTGCTCACGTGACTTGGTCATGGTATAGAAACCCCTAAGCAAATATCGAATCACCTTAAGTATCTTTTGTATCGATATAAACATAGCAAAATGGCCGGCGGGAGATGAAAAAGAGCACCGTAGTAACCGGATTATCGTAATAACATGAATCGTACTAAACGGAACTAATCATACATAAAGAGTAGACATGTGTACGAGAAATGAAAATAGTATTGTAATAAGCAGTATTATCAATATAATCGATATAACGAGACTTTAATGGGCGGCCCGGTAGTGTGTGCACACCGGCTGTGCAGAGGTGTTCGCGTCCCGGTGTCCCTGTGTGGAGTTTGTGTTCTCCCCGTGGGTTTTCCCCGGGTCCTCCGTGTGTTGACCACTCCAAATTGTCCCTAGGTGTGAGTGTGAGAGTGACTGTTGTATGTCTTTGTGTGCCCTGCGATTGGCTGGCAACCAAATCAGGGTGTCCCCCGCCTCGTGCCCGAAGACAGCTGAGATAGGCTCCAGCAACCCCCGCGACCCTAATGAGGAATAAGTGTGTGTGTATATATATATATATATATATATATATATATATATATATATATATATATATATAATCAAAATACCATATAAAGACACGTGTATGTGTGTATATATATATATATATATATATATATATATATACACACACACACACACACACACACACACACACACATACACGTGTTTTGATGGTTTTTGTTCATTATAGACATTTCCTGTGTGTGTAATTTTAATTACTAGAAGGTAATATGGAGAAAAGAAATATTTTTAACTGCCTAGTTCGTCTTCCAGATCGCTTAATCCTCCCAAGGGTCGCGAGACGTGCTGGAACCTATCCCAGCCGTCTTCGGGCACTAGGCGGCGGACACCCAGAATCCTTTGACAGCCAATCACAAGGCACTCAGAAACAAACAACCATTCGCTTTCTGACTTTCACCTAGGCAAAATTTGAGTGTTAAATCAGCCTGCTATGCATATTTTTGTAATGTGGGAGGAAATTGGAGGACCCGGAGAAAACCCACGCCCGGGAAAATATGCAAACTCAGCACAGGGAGGCCAGGGCGGGATTTGAACTCACTGTGAAGTCGATGTGCTAACCACTCGACTACCGGACCACAAATATATACAATTCAATCGAAATAATTTAAATATAATAATGATTTATTTTAATAGGAAAACTTCTTTACAGTCTCAAAGAATTAAATTTGTGAACTGAGGTCTGAGTATTTTAAAAAGTTATCCCCACTCGGACACCATTGTTTGTGCCGTCTGTTCTTGAAAGAAAATACCACAGTGGTCACCAACTTGCTTAAATATGTTTTTAATTTCATTTGTACATTTTCCAATCGGCTTTATCCTCAAAGTTTTCAGTGCATACAGTGACGAACAACCACACATGCTCACACACTTGGGTTGAATTTGGAGTGTTCAATCAGCCTACCATGCATGTTTTTGGAATCTGTGAGAAAACCCACGCAAGCCCGTGGAGAACATGCAAACTCACAGAAGCAGGATTTGCACTCATGACCTCTGCACTGTGAAGTCGGCCTTCTACCCACTCGACTACCGGACTGCCCTCAGTAAATACAGAGATACCTCGGCTTACGAACGCCTTGGCTAACAAACTTTTCGGCTTACGAACGTTAAATTCACAAGAATTTAATCTTGGCATACAAACTATTTTTCGGGATACACACGGAGCGCCACAATGAGTGATGTGTCGTTCGCGAACGAGCCCGTTCTCCTCACAAGGAAATGGCAGCCAACTTTTTTTGTCATCTATTCCCCGCACCCAGTCTTCGGTTAAAGCCGCATGTGATTGGTGGGGACGGGGGTTACAGACACACAGCGCTGCAAATAAAAATAAATAGGCAGATGACAGAGAGAGTGAGAAAATGGATTGAAAACACAGTGAAATTTGGACTTGTTTCATCTTTATTGATAGTTCAAAGGCAGAGTGTAGACTACAAGGTTAAAATATACAATCAATCAAACTCCACAAATAACCTGTACAACCCATCTGTACACTTGATGCAAAAAGCTATCAACCCAGCTAAACAGGACACAATTGATGAGGAACTAGGAAAATTATCCCATAGAAAGCACGGCAACTTCACTCGGCTATCGTCAAGAGGCAACCTGGAAGTTCGTCATCCATTGATGATTTCAAGGCTAGCCACGGATGGTTCGAGAACCTTAAGCGTCGTACAGGGATTCATAGTGTCATTCGTCATGGTGAGGCAGCCAGTTGTGATGATAAAGCTGCCAAAGCTTACAGGTAATCATTTCTCAAGATGGCCACTCCATTCCATCAAGCCATCGACCATCACAAAGATAAATAAAACGACTTTATTATTATACAGTACATTTTATTTGTTTAATTACAATACCATAACACATTTGTTATACATAAAACAAGGTATATTTTATGTAAATTTTAAGAATTACAAAATTAGAAAGTTATGTTATGGGGACGTGGGAACTCATTATTCTCATTTTAATGGTTTCCTATGGGAAATTAATGTTTCACATTACACACTGTATGGGAACCAATTAAGTTCATAAGCCAATGTATCTCTGTACATTCTTTTTTTGTTATACAGTAAAGTCTCGTTATATCGATATCGGATATATCGATAGTCCCGGTTATATCGATACTATTTCTATGCACGCACGGAGAAAATTACATGCAAACAGGGGCGGATATATCGATAGTCCCGGTTATATCGATATTTTTTCGGACTCCCTTGAATATCGATATAACGAGACTTTACTGTACTTGTTTTATAGATGGCACTGTTATTTTTAAATCCATTAGATAAGCCTTTATTTGTCTCACAGTGGATACATTTACATCTCATAACAGCAAAAACAATACAGGAGCTACTGTGAAGGGCAGCCACTCTCGCGACGCCATCTTGGAGTCAAAAACAAACAAAAAAAGAACAAAATAGCAAATGTGACACAAGACACAGACAGTCCTCAATATTTAGCACTTTCTGCACCCTCTTTGTTGCATGAAACAGTTATCGGTGAAAGAGGAGAGGATCAAAGCATCCTTTTCACAATGGATCAGGGACGTCATGTCATGGTGAAATGTGCATGTCTGCTAAAAAGTACATGTTGTGAAAGCAAACACGAATCTCTAGACTCCATTTTTTAAGAGATTGTCTCACATCTCTTGTCCCAGGTAAATCCGCTTCAAGTCCAAGCCGCGACAGTTCCACATGCGCATCGGCGCTCTGAGCTGACTCTATTTTTTTTCTCATCACGGGCTCCTCAATACATACATCGATCCAGCCACAGACTGTGCAACAGTACCGACCTTTGTAATCAAAGCGGGGCTGTGAAAATGCTACCCATTACAGCCAGGGTCGGGAACCTTTTTTTTACTAAAAGAACCGTAAAAGTAAAATATTTAGAAATGCTTCTCAGTGAGAGCCGCACGCACAAGCGGCCATTTTTCAATGAAATGCCAGAATGTATTTAAAATAACTTTGTGATAGTACTCACCATGAACATGAATGGTTTTCCGTTCCTCATGTTTGGAAAAATCCAGTCAAACAATCAGAATGAAAGTCAACTCGCCGGGTCCTTATGCAAAGTTACTGCTTGCTAGCCTGCACACGGCTCATTAGCGTCCATACTTGCTTTCTGCTGTCTCTTGCAGAAGTAATTTAATGCTAACATTAGCATGGGGCTAGTCAAAGTGCCACTGACATTCGACTGTTTCATCGCTGATATTGTTTCATTGCAAATTTGAATCCGAACCTTTTCTCTCCGCGAAGGTGAATCTTTTGGTCAATCCCAACCTGAAGTGCACAATATTTGTCATTTATTTTTTTTATTCGTCGGGCTTAGTTAAAAGGGGTGTTTCTGTGTCAACATGAACGGCCAGTATCATCGAATCAATATTCCGCTTTCAGCCAACCTAGGTCAGTATCATCCAATCAAAATTGTGCTTTCCGCCAAGTGCCGCCCAATCAGGAAACGAACAGCGAAAAAGCGAGAATATTTATTTCGTTTTATCGATCCACCTACTGATCGACAATTCTCTTGATTGACCCGTCTCACCAGTCGGACACTTTTCCAAGCAATCTGCAACAGCATCTTCAGCACAATTATTGACCAGGCTCCCTATGCCATTGATGATCTGATGCGGGAGCTGAAAGCAGCGGAGTCCTCTGATTCAGGCCAGTCCTCTGAAGGGAATGATGAAGAGGACCTTGTCAAGCAGATAAACGGTACGACATTTTCGCAGGAAGCATGAGGCACACCTTTGCAGGTGTTTCAAAAATGCTTTGTTTTGTTTTTGCACTATGGACCGATTCATAGTACATGCTTCTCGCACTTTGGCAACCATTTGCCACTAGAACTGGGCGTCACCTGCGGGAACATCTGAAATCATAAAGAATTTGTACTGACAAATATGATAGCAAGAGAGCACCTCAACATTTTTTTCCCATCACAATTACTCATTGCCTGGGCAGCGACCAATCATGGCTCACCCGATCCCTGGGTTTGTACATGCGACCATCGCAAGTTGCATCACAATCGCATACCTGCCATCTTGCTCTGGTATTACCTCATCAGAATTACTAATCCTATGTTCTTCCTAGGTTAAAATCTTCGCGAAAGAACATAGATGGTGTGAAAGGGAAGTAAAAGAAGCGATTTTCATAAAACAACTAAATCCTTCACTAAACCAATATGGTGGTGGGAGGTTCAATTTGGATCGTTCGTACAACAGCCTGCTTAGGCAACATAGGATTAGTAATGCAATGAGCTGATACCAGCGTATAGGGCGATCGTTAGTCAGGACAATAGGAACAATCAGTGGAGCCGCAGGGAGTAGTCCTCTGCTCCCCCCAACCTGAGAGCAGGGACCTATCATAGCAGAGTCCGGCACCACCATGTCTGGACAGTAGGGATATATATCGGGCCGAAACTACCAGTAAGACTTTAGTTTGCTAAAGAAGCATCTTGGATAAGAAGCGAAACGCCCGACATCTTCAAAGAAGTACAGATGACGGCTGAAGAAACCTTTTCATTGAGTAGCTGTAACTTAAAATTAAAAATTGTCTTATAAATGTCTGTCTGTCTGTCTGCTCATTATTGCTCATTATTTTTAATGCTAATGGTGTGTGCTTCATTTTTAAGATGCGAGGAAGACATTATTTGCTGGTTATTTTGTTTTCAGGAAGTAAATCACACTTAAATGGTGTTCATAAATCAGGAGACTCGGACTCAGAGTTACCATTTGATGATGATGATGATGTAGGGCCAGTTCTACAGGTTAGTATTATATTTTTATCCTAAATCCACATTGTTTTTTTTCCATTATTGGACACATATTTTGGGATACTTAGAAATGGGATAATACCACTGTACCGCTTTTGAAGAGAGCTGTTGAAAAATCCCATGTTCCGCTTTGCCCCTTGTAATGAAACATTTATTTTACAGTTTGACTATGGAGCTCTTGCAGACAAGCTCTTAGTGATGTCAATTAGAAGTGGCACACCCAGCCACAATAGACAAAGACTCTACAAAATCATCAAAGTGTAAGTAATGTAAACCCCCAGATAGTTGCGAAAGTAGCATAATGCATCCTCGTTGTGGTTCGTGTGAATTAAATAAGGTACAAAAAAGCCAAACATTTCTGTTCCTATGTGGAAAAAGTAATTGCCCCTCAATCTAGTGATGGGTTGTGCCACCCTTGGCAGCAAAAACTGGCATCAAGCATTTGCGATAATTTGTGATCAGTCTTTGACATTGCTCTAGAGCAGGGTTGCTCACATGTTTTCAGCATGGTAGCTACATTTGAAATGACCAAGTCAAAATGATCTCCCCAATATATTTATTGAGAAATATATTGAGGATTCTTGAAACTTATGTTGATATATAACCGCATATGTTGCACAGCACAACATAATTACAGTGTACATTTTTTGCCATTAACTGAGTTCACGCTGAGACAGACGAGACAAACACACTTTGAAAATCCCCTCGAATATGAATGATACTTTTTTTCTTCTTACTTGGTCCAGCTCCCCCACTCATTTTATACTGTATTTTATGTTTAAGAAGGGAAAAATTAGGATGTCACTAACGACCAGCTAGTTAACCTTGCAACACTCAGGGGCGTTGTTTGAGCACGCACAGTGTACTTAATAATGAGATTTCATCTGACTCGTTGTTCGGTGTATCAATCAAGTTAAGGAAGTCACATCACCTCGTCATGTGATCTACCAATAGTACCTTGGCGAGCGATTGGTCGATCACAATCAGCATATTGAGCACCCCTGCTGTAGAGGAATTTGGGCCCACTCTTGGCTGAATTAATCAAACTCCGCTATATTGGAGAGTTTATGGTGAGAGTGTATACAGTGGCTTGAAAAAGTATTAATACTGTACCCCTTAAACTTTCCCACATTTTGTCACGTTGTGACCACAAACATAAATATATTTAATTACCATTTTATGTGTAAGACCAACATAAAGTGGTTCGCAATTGTGAAGTAGAAGGAAAATTATACATGGCTTTCAATAATTAAAAAAAAAAAAAATCGAAAAATGTGGCGTGCTAAATTATTCAGCCCCCTTTTCTGTGAGTTAGCCCAGTTGCCTTCAACATTTATTATTTGCTTGTTCTATTTACCAGATGAACCTTTCCTTTCCTCAGTCTACAAAATTATTTTTCCAAAAGTCTTGAGGATCATAAAGATGTCTTTTGGCAAATTTGAGCTGAGCTTTTGTGTTCTTTTTGAACAGCAAAGGTTTTTGCCTGGGGGTGCATTCACATTGATGCCATGTTTGGCCAATGTCTTATTGTAGAGTCAGAACACTGATCTGGGCTGTGGCTAGTGAGACTTGGAATTCTGTGAATGTTGGTCCAGGTTCTTTTGTGACGTTCTGGATAAGTCGTCATTGCAGTCCTGTAGTCATTTTAGTTGGTCGATCACTCCTCGAAATGTTTATCAACGTTCCTAGTTTTCTCTATTTATTAATATTTTCTATCACAGTTCTAAGGAGCCCCAGAGTCTTGGAAATGGCTTTGTAACAGTTAGATATTTCAGTACAGTGATACCTCTGTTTACGAACCCCTTGGCTTACGAACGTTTCGCTTTCCGAACATTAAATTTATGAAAATTTTACCTTGGCATCCGAACCATTTTTTGGGATACACACGGGGCTGCCACAATGAGTGATGTGTCGTTTGCGAACGAGCCCGTTCTCCTAAAAGAAAATGGCAGCCGGCTTGTTTTGGTCCTCTATTCCCCGCCCCCAGTTGTCGGTTAAAGCCACATGATTGGTCAAGAATGCAGCAGTGAGGGGTGGGGGGTTACAGAGAGAGAGTGAAGCCATTTTCCAAAAAAGAAAATGGGTGCCGAAATTTATTTTTGTCCTCTATTCCCCGCCCACACTCTTCGGTTAAAGCCACGTGATTGGTCAAGAACGCAGCAGTGGTTTAAACATTAAAGAGACAGGCAGACGACAGAGAGAGACAGTGACAAAATGGATACAAAACAGTGAAATTTGGACTCGTTTCAGCTTTGATAGTTCAAAGGCAGAGTGTAGACTGCAAGGTTAAAATTCCCATCAGTCAGGCTCCACAAATAACCTGCACAAGCCATCTGTACACTTGATGCAAAAAGCTATCAACCCAGCTAAACAGAACACAATTGATGAGGAACTAGGTAAAATTATCGTAGAGAAAGCACCTTCAAGGGATCATTCCTCAAGATGGGAAAGAAGGCTACATTCCTCATCGTTTAATGCTGATGAAACCGGCCACTTCATTTTATCAAGCCATCAACGACCATCACAAAGGTAAATAAAACGACTTTATTATACAATACAGTTTATTTCTTTAATTATAATACCATAGCACATTTATTATACATAAAATAAGGTATATTTTGTTTAGTTTTAAGTCTTAGGAAATTAGAAAGTAGAAGATTATGTTTTATGTTGAACTGGGAACGGATTATTCTCATTTTAATGGTTTCTTATGGGAAATTAATTTTTGGGATACATACTTTTTGCCTTACACACTCTGGGAACCAATTAAGTTCGTAAGCCAAGGTATCATTGTATTTATATATTTTTCTAATTTCCAGGGATCCCAGACGTCCGCTATTTAGCAGAATTCCGCTATTTTTTTCCCGCCTAAGTCATATTTTCTATTTTCATCAAAAAAAATTATTTTATTTCCGTATACAACCGCTAAAACATTTGTTTTGAAGGGTGATAGAATGATCAAAATGCATCGTGCTTGGGTCGGTACGCTTTCGTGTGTTTTGGTCGATGTCGGTTGCTTCCGTTGACAATCGTGATCGCTCGGGAGTAAAATACCGCAAGACTGCGCCATGAAACAATAAGACAAATATGGCAGCTCCCTTACCGCGCTTTTCACCAGTAAACTAGCGCTAAACATCGTCGCATTTTTTGTACTTATGTTTAATGTGTTAATAGTATAGACTGTAAGTACTGGTTAGTACTTGGATGGGAGACCGCCTGGGAATACCAGGTGCTGTACATTGGCAGTGGGTAGGTCCTATAGACCTACACGGGTGTAAAGACGACCCCGCCATCCACGAGTCTCCGGAGCCTCTAAGGCGGTCTGGAGGCACACTGTCCACCGGGACAGTCATCCATGGTCAGCCATGACCGATGGAGGCCGACGAGTATAGACAGTGTAGGTTAGATATTGTGATATCATGAGAGGCTAGCTCTCAGCGGGACGGGACAAGAAGTGCAATGGACGACAGGTTTGGATACAAATAAAAGGTTTTAATCAAGGGTTCCAGGGGCAATTCACAAGCAACAAAGGTTTGAATAGTGTCTCTCCCAATACTTGTCAAAATAAAGTCTCTTCTGATACTTAAATCTAAATAAAGTCTCTTCTGCTACTTAAATCCAAATAAAGTCTCTTCTGAGGTAAACTGAAGACGGAGTTCTTTACAAGAGTCTCTAGGCCTCACCCCTCTTGACGTCCTCGTCATGTAGCCTAGCCACCTTAGCTAGGTTCAAATCCATTGTCCAGTCGTGTGGTCCCAACTGGCAATGAGTTCCACGCAGCAATCAACTTCTCCACAGAGCACAGCAATCGAGCTTGTCTTTCCCCAAGCTGCACACTCAGAGGCTCTCTGCCTTAAGAGCCCTGCTTTCCAATCAAGCCCTGATCAGCTGCAGTTGTGTGGGTTTAATTGCTGCCTTCCACCAGGTGGGGTCAAGACTCTCTCTGGGTGGAGCCATCTTAGGGGGATGTATTTGCCCTCCAGGACACAGCCTCTCGTGACATCACAATATATATAGATTTTCTTTAGATAAAGCATACGTGCACGGGTTCCGTGTGATTGCTCACTCAGGAGAGCACACGACTTTTCACATTGTAAAGATGTCCTGGAAGAGGGACTGTGGAACAGTGACGTATCTGGATGGAGGGATAAAGAATTTGTGGAATTGGGCATGGTTAGAAAAACAGTCGACCAATGCCCACTTTCAGATTACATATTGAAACATGAAAGTCCTTTGCAGTCTTTGCGGTGGAAAAGTGATCAACTATGCAGGCGAAGGTTGGCTGTCACTCAAACAGAATTGTGGGGGAAGCAAACATGCAGAAGAAAAAAGATTGAGAAAGAATTACAAACTACCCGGTGAGTCATTTGAATTCATAAATTATTATTCTAAAATAAGTAAATTATGATAGATGAAAAGGTTTCTTCAGCCGTCATCTCTACTTCTTTGAAGATGTCGGACGTTTCGTTTCTTATCCAAGAAATTTCGTCAGCAAACTAGTTTCTTGGATAAGAAGCGAAACGTCCGACACCTTCAAAGAAGTACAGATGACGGCTGAAGAAACCTTTTCATCGATGGACCACTCCTGTACGACTGAGAATTTACACAGACATAAATTATGATAGGGCATGTTTATCACTGTTGACTTGATTTATAATACTAAACTAAATAACTTGAATAAGACCTGATGGGGGATGACAAAGTTGGTGAAAAACATTGATAAACATAATAAATGGCATTTATATAATTATGTAGCAGATATTTAATATGCAATCTTGCATTCATAAATTTATGGCCTTATGACCCCGGCTGATCTGTTTGATTTTCCTCTACTATAATTTCCCTTGGCTGGGATCCCTGAATTTCTTTGGATCGTGGCTTGGTGTGTTTTTCTTGATCTTGTAGCCGACTTCACTTTGTCCAGCAAATTCTATTGGTATGATATCTTGATTCAGCCAATGTGGTGTTAACGTGCTTTGGATATGGCCTTTTAAATTGAACTCACCTTTTTCAAAACTTTCTGTCAGTTTGTGATTTAACAAAGGGGTTACTTTTTCACACGGAGCCAGATTAGTTTGAAAATATATCCTCCCTTTGTCAATTAAATCATTTTAGACACTTCATTTTACATTTCCTTGGGTTGTCCCTGTGTGATCTTAAAATTAGCTTCTTGAGCTGAAATCTGTGTGTGTGTGTGTGTGTGTGCGTGTGTGATCAGAATGCATTGACACAGACATCAGGAATGGGGCAAATACCTTTTCACGCCACTGTCCATCACAGGTGATAATGGTCCAAAACAGAATAATGGAGTTAGCATGACCACTGGCGTTGCACTCCTTCTGTTAAATCTGGTAACCAAGAAGTAGCTTTGTGCAAAAAAAGTGTTGGTGATGCCTGTTTCAATGGGAGATTAATTGGATTGGATTGGATTTGCCTTTATTAGTCTCACAGTGGAGAAATTTACATCATCCCTATACTGTATGCAAAAGAGGGGTTTCACACCAGTAGAATATAATTTATGATTTGCATTATTCGCCCACTTGACTTTCATCACACTTTCTCTCTCTTTAATGGCAGGCTGCAGGATCTCAGTGAAGGTATTGCTGATTTTAAATTGCCTTACACCACACAATGTCGTTCTTGTTTATTTGTGTTATGAGACTCATTCTCTGTGTTGCTTTTTAAAGGTCTATTTCCTCAAGATGGCTATCCAGAGGAAGTCTCAACAGATGAGGATGATGAAATGTTTGCCAGCAGAAAGAAGATGAAGCGTGGAAAGAATGATAAGAAAGCAGCTAAGAATCGTAAAGGACCTCTTTCACTTCTAAATGTGAATCGTTAAAGATAATCAAAAGGAGTGGAAACAGGAGTCTATCTTAGACTAATCTCCTAAGTATGTGTCAGAGACAATACAGAGCGATAAGATGGCGCAATATGTTCCCTCCTGTTGGAATAAATAATTCTCGCTTAATTTTGAGAGTGTGTGCACGTCTGTGCGTGCATGCATGATAGGCCTGCAAGATTATCGCGTAACTACTGTAGAAGTAGTGCGCGGCCGTGCTGGGATATATAAAACGTAACCCCTTATAATGCGGCGTGACGAGCAAGCGTATAGAGAAATAATATAAGTTGTCGACTAGTCAATGCACATTGCACAGTAGCGTTTCATCTGGCCAACCGTGATGTCGCTGAAAAACCACACGTCCTCCTACCAGTTGGAATGAACAACTGTAGTATGCTAATGCTACAGTGGCTATTCATCATCAGATATTGAAAGTTCGGAAACATTTCGAAAAAGAAGTCAAGAGTGAAGAATGTGCAAAGTGGACCTTGCCTTTCATAGCAGCACATGGCAAATGCATGAGCATTTGAGACAGAAGCACCTTTGGTCTGATTCGATTTCTGATGACAAAATTGCTTGTCTAGCTAGCTCAGCTGCTAATATCAACATGAGTTATAGTTACAGTTATAGCTGGAGATTTGGAATGTAAACGTAAATATAGGACTGTTAGGGTAATTCGCACCAATGACATTTTCAGCAATTATCACGCTGAGTGATGCAAACTTTGTTACAGCGATGTGGTAACTGAATCGGAAATACATCTGCTGTCAAAAGCGCGCAAGTGTTTTGCTAAACATAGAAATGCTAACTTTCAGTGAACAACGGGGTTCTGTAGATTACGATAAAGAGTTTGAATGTCGTAGAAATTGTGGACACTGAGCACAAAATTTCCAGCACTACTGTATTTACCATGTTAGAGTTCTCATTTATTTAAAATTGGGACCTCTGGATTGACAGAGAAGTATGTCAGAGCGGTGCAGGACATGTACGATCACTATAAGAAATATCCTGTGACTGTAAAGTGTCCTTGAGAGTTTTGAAAGCCGTTTTTAAATGAAATGTAATATTAATATTATAAGCTTGGCCAAAACAAACATGCGGATCAAACCTCTAAAAATGAAGGACACTGATTTGCTGTGGCGACCCCTTGAAGGGAAAAGCCGAAAGAAAAGAAGAAGAAGACAGTTGTAAGGTGTGCTGTCAGTGTGACGGAGGAATTCAAAGTCAATTTCACCAGGGGTCATATCTGAGCACCTTCTTACTCCCTATGGTGATGGACAGACTAACAGACAATGTTAGATAGGAATATCATACAATGATGTTTGCAGATGACGTGATCTGTAAAGAGAGCAGGGAACAGGTGGAGGAAACATCTGTGTGAATGAGAGGGACATGAGTACAGGAGTGAGGTTACAGGAAAAAGAGATAAAGAAGGTGGAGGATTTTAAGTACTTGGAGTCAACTGTTTAAGGCAATGGACAGTGTGGAAAAGAGGTGAAGAAACATGTACAGGTAGGCTGGAACAGATAGAGAAAAGTGTCAGGTTTGATGTGCGGTAGATGAAGCTAAAATGACAGGAAAGGTGTACAAAACTGATGATTATAATAACAATAATACAGACTTATGAACATTTGAGTCACGAATGATGGTACATATGAACATTTTTGCAGGTACAGTATGTCGAAAAATTTTTGGACAGAGATGCTGTACCTTACATGTTGTATTGCGCGCCTCTTTCCGGCTGAGCTCGCTTGCGATTGGCTGCGTAATGTGCTTCACGCGCGCGCACACAGACACATTAGAAGTTTCAAGGGCTGGATGTTTACGTGACGGACACCAAGGCTGACCAATCAGCGCCCGGCTATGCTGAAGTGTTGCCAACGAGTTCAGGCCTAGCTGCCGAGCTCGCTTACGATTGACTGCGTATAGTATGTAGGCGGGGAGGAAATCCCTCTCCCCAGTTGACGCTCTGAGGAGGAGGTGTCAAGCTCGCTTACGATTGGCTGTGTACAGTGTGTGGGCCCGAGGAAATCCCTCTTTCCAGTTGTCGCTCCGAGTAGGAGGCGAATGGCGATGCATAACAAAAAGTAATGGCTACTGGCACGTGATTCAGTTATTACGTGCCAGCAGCTTCAGTAATGGCTTACTGAAGACCCAAGGATATATGTCGTTTCACTACAGTAGATGTGAATTTATTTTACGACTGTTTGAGTGTCTGTGTTTTATACTTCCCCATTCAGTGTTTGACTTAAACATACATTCCCTACAAAATATAGCACTGAAGCAACTTACGAACAAATTCACCGCCCACAAATTGAGCGCCCACTCAGAACATATCTCGTTCGTAAGGTGGGGATTGTCTGTAATACAATTGATTTATAAGCGCCTTTCATAACTCTGAAGGTCCCTTTACAGTCACAGGTTTAATTTTTCTGCGGGTGAGCAGCGGAAGCCAGACACGTCAGCGTTCACTCAACCTGGAAGTAACACATGATGAAACCAGCCATTTTGTTTTGACTGGAAACAGTGACACTAAAGAAAAGACAGGAGTCAGAGCTGGATGGACAACTCATGTTAGAGGGTTTTGGAGTGAAAGTTAGAAAACACAGACTGAGATGGTTAGGACAGATCTAGAGGAGAGTCAATATATTGAGAGAAGGATGCTGAGTCTTAAAGGGCAATCAACGTCACTTTTTTGTTTTTTAACTGACATCAGAAAAACCTTTTATAGCATCTAAAATACCCAAAACACGCAGTATGATATTTTTATTCAAATGCAAAACACCAATAAAAATGACTTAAAGTGTCCAAAATCTGCAAAAAATTGAGCTGCGAATTGGACATTTTCAGAAAGTCCCGCCCCCAGTTTGTGACGTCGCGCCAAGATGTCTTGCATTCCTGGAGAATAAAAACAATGGCTTCAGATTCGGATAATATGCTTTCTTGTTACACATCCAGTTATGAATATGATTCAAATAGTTCTGAAGAGGAAAGCATACATGTTAGCCATCGATTAAAGAAGTCCTTCCGTGTTTTTTTGAGGCATCTGGACTGCAAATTAACGTCCCACAAAAGAGGCAGAAAATGGCGACCAGCTCCTGTGAGGAATGAATCAGCCCGTTTCCACAGGCTGATAAATTCGTTCCATGGAGCTTGGACTCTCTCTGCTGGCGGCTTTTGGATGTAACACACAGTTTAAAAAAAACAGTACAGCAAAATACATTGACGTGATGGAAAGACGCTACAATGCGTCTTTTTTACGGTCAGGAGGCGGTCCTTTTCTGACGTCACGTGATGACTCGTCACCAACTCAAAAACAAGACTTCCTAAATAGTCGAATAGTCAGCGCGAGTCTTAAAACGTAAAATATAGCTATATGCGGTAAAATCTTATTAAAATACGCCCAGTAGAAGTCATTTAAAGCCATTTTACAAATTATGGACACAACTTGTCCGGAGACGTCGGTTGTCCTTTAAATTACCAGGCAAGAGCCCGAGAGGAAGACCAAAGAGGAGGTTTATGGACTTTGTCAAAGAGGACATGAAGGTAGCTGGTGTGAGGGAAGAGGATGCACAAAACCGGGTTAGATGGAGGACACTGATTCACGATGGCAAACCTTAAAGGGAAAAGCCGAAACAAAAAGTAGATCCTTTATTTAAAATGACTCTTTGTGTTGTTTCTCCTTCAGAGAAGAAAACAATGCAACTCAAGCAAGATGGCGACTCCGATAATGATGACATGAAGCCAACAAATGTGACTGACAAAGATATCACAAAGCCAATGAAAAAAAAGAAGCCATGTTTAAGTGCTAATTTCAACGCCAAAATATCTGAGGACACAGAGGCTTCCAATCAAAGCACGATCCTGCTGAGTGAGTCTGAAGATATGGCAAAAAAACAACCGCCTGTTTCTGCCTCTGATGAAGCCAGCACACTCAATTCTTGCACAACCAAGAAGAAACCAAAAAAGAAAAAAAGGAGGCCAACATCACAGGTTAAAGATAAGTTGGAGAATAATGTGACACAGCAGGAGGTTGACACAACTGCAGTGATAGGTGAACATGAGAGCGCCTTAAAAAACAGTGTTCAGCTTGAGCCACAAACTGGCAGCATGGCGTTTCCAGCTCCCTGTAAGATCACGTCAAATGAACCCGAGCGCCAAGCCTCAAACACTGCCAAGACAAAAAAGAAAGGTCTGAAGTCTAAAAAACTCAAAGCAATTGCAACTTGTTCCCAGCAAATTCCAATAGATTCTCTACCGGCACCTTGTGATAATTCTGTTACAATTGGTACAGCTCTCCGAACTGAGGGTTTCACTGGTGCCACCGCCTTAGATAGGTGCAAGAGGAAAAATAATCAATCAAAGAAAATAGTGGCTGAAAATCAAAGTACGAGCGGTGAAAAAGAATTTGCATGTGACAATCAAATGGAAACTCCACTGATGAAGAAAAAGAAACAACGATCTGCAAAGGCAAAAGAAGGTAGAAGCTCCAAAAAGGAGCCTGAGGTGGGCGATGAGGCATCCGATTCCTCGGTGATGCCTAATAAGAAGAAAAGAAAGATACCCGTGGTGTTTGAGTTTGAAGCTGATGAAATTGAATCTGCCTCGACACCCAATGACACTGCAGACAGACCACGGGCTGTCAAGAAGATAAAAGTGAGTATAAAATGAGGGCATGTGTTCATTTTAAGATTTGTTTGTTTACTCAGTTACATCAATTTCCCGTGGATATTTTGCACTGTTTCTCCACTTCAGGCATTTGATGGTTCAGCTACAAAAGCCAATCCAAAGACGTTGCCAAGTGACTTGGTCACATTTCAGAGAAACGCCAAAGTTCCAAGACCGCTTTTCGTCAGAACTAAGGGAATACGCAAAATTCAAGTCTCTGGCAAGAAGGTATTTAGATGTGTGTGAAAAATGTGTATGAAAAAAAAATACATGGCATTCTTTCTGTTCATTCTGTTTTTCCCTCCACAGATGAGTCAAACTCCCACATCAGACAGCAAGAAGGTGACATTCCATCTGAAAAATAATAAAACAGCTGGTAAGAAAATGTTCAATGTCAATATGTTTGGGTATGTTTTGAGGCTTTGGAGTTTTTGAATATTTAACTTGACTCGTTAATACAATTTGAAAAAAAATCCCCAAATTAACAAATCTTCCATGTTTCAGTTCTTTACTACAAAGCAGAATAAAGGATGGTAATGAGTGTTTTGAGTTGAACACTTGATATTGCTTTCTTTGGTTTCTTTACCTGGATTATTTCCCCACCCAGCACCAATCAAAGAAAATCTGTCCTAGTCATTGCTTTATTTGTATATTACCATGTAAAACAAAGTACAGGTAACATCCGATTCATGACCGGGTTCCGTTCCGAGCAAACTGTTGCATAGCATGCAAGGTGTAAAATTAAAATAAATTTAAAAAAGGGTCTGGTGTTCGTAAGTCGCGCCCGGTCGTAAATCGGATGTTACCTGGACAGTAAAACCTCATAAAGACCACCCATGTTTATCAACTTTCAATTTAGCATAAAATATTTTCAGGAAAGATTGGATTGGATTTGCCTTTATTAGTCTCACAGTGGAGAAATTTGCATTTCACAGCAGTAAAGTGATGAAAGGAATGAAAGTAGAAAAACAAAATACATGAGCTGCTGGAAAGATGCCTCTACTTTTGGATTGGATTGGATTTGCCTTTATTAGTCTCGCAGTGGAGAAATTTACATTTCACAGCAGCAAAGTTATGAAAGAAATGAAAGTAGAAAAGCAAAACGCAGGAGCTGCCCTTACGTACCTTCCCTTATGAGATTCACCTCAACATAGATGAGCAGGTGGATCTGTGTTGTGATTTTCACGCTCTTTAACACGACAACTTTTACTTAAGTATAGCGCCGGGGCTGCTCAGCATAAAGCGTTCACACACACAAAGTACTGGTGTAGCCCCTGAAATCAGCTTAAATCGCAACAAATTTAACCCCACTCAGAGGTCGTTAAAATATTTACTCCGGAGTAAATGCTAGTTTGAAGGGCAGCACCAATTTTAAAATGGGGCATGTGAGCGCTTCATGCAACAGAAGAGTTGAGAAGATTTGATTACATACAGTATTTCATGCTCTGTTGTACGCCCGCAATCTTTCTCTCTGTCAACCGTTTACGGTGTCTTGAGTGACCACAGTGTTTAATTTTCTGAAAAAGTATATATTTTTTTCGATCACAAACAAGGCAGGGAAAAGAAAGTACACATTAGATATGCACGTTTTATTTCCGTATTATTTCGTCAGAAACGGCCGTGTGAACACCCTTCTCCCTAGTAAGCATCTTTATCGGTGTGAATGCTCCATAACACCAGTGTACGATTTTTTGCAGCCAAATACATCGGTGCAGCAACAATGCAAATGTGTGCCGTGTGAACACCCTTATACAGTAAATGGCTATCTATGCATGTACTTCATTGCGAGAATTGTGAAGTTTCTTTTAAATAAACTCTTAATTATACCTTATCATGATTTAAAGATTATGGTTGTCCCCCAAAGTCACATAGAACTCAGTGTCATCAACCAACCACACGCTGAGCATGCAAAAAAAGTCAGAATCATCTTTATTGCCAAGTATGTAGAACACACAAGGAATTTGTCTCCGGTGGAACACGCTGCACTGGTATCATCATAAAAAAATTGCAAAGAGGCACTATACAGTTATATTTGGGTTACTGTTTATAGCGTTAATGGCTTGGAGGAAGAAGCTGTTTAAATATCTGCTGGTTTGATTCCAATTCACAAGGCAGAAGATGTAATACTGTACCTCAAAAGACTTAACTAATAATGTTACAAATATCCCATGCATCCATCCATTTTCTACACCACCTTATCCTCATTAGGGTCACGGAGTATGCTGCAGCCTATCCAAGCCACTTCAGGCACTAGGCAGGGGACACCCTGAATTGGTTGCCAGCCAATCGCAGGGCACACAAAGACAAACAACCATTCACTTTCACACTCACCTAGAGACAATTTAAATGGTTTAATCAGCCTGCCACACAAGTTTTTTTAAATGTGGGAGGACCCGGAGAAAACCCATGCGGGCCCGAGGAGAACATGTAAACTCCACACAGGGTGGCCGGACCGGGTCTTTAACTCA
This sequence comes from Hippocampus bargibanti, assembly GCF_051943395.1. Taxonomy (NCBI): domain Eukaryota; kingdom Metazoa; phylum Chordata; class Actinopteri; order Syngnathiformes; family Syngnathidae; genus Hippocampus; species Hippocampus bargibanti. The sequence goes on from NC_142741.1 coordinate 13,082,426, forward strand.
CAACCTCCGCACGATGAAGCCGGTGGCTTAACCACTTGATACCGGGCCGGCCTATATATATACAGTAAAGTCTCGTTATATCGATATTCAAGGGAGTCCGAAAAAATATCGATATAACCGGGACTATCGATATATCCGACCCTGTTTGCATGTAATTTTCTCCGTGCGTGCATAGAAATAGTATCGATATAACCGGGACTATCGATATATCCGATATCGATATAACGAGACTTTACTGTGTGTGTGTGTGTGTATGTGTGTGTGTGTGTATATATATATATATATATATACACTGTAGTTGATTATTTTTTTTATTTTTTTTTACAGCAACGGTGTGCCATTGCAGTACATGTACACATTGACCACAAAGTCAATGAAATGTCACAAACAAAAGTGGCCGAAGGTCACAAGCGATGAGTCCATTATTCTCTGACGCAAGTTGTAATTAATGAAGGCTTTAACATGATCCTAGACTTTTGATAGTCTTAATTTAATGTATTTTTCTTGAAAAAGACAGTCCGTTGACTTAACAGAATCGCTGCATGTCATGGCGCATTGTCAGGATGGTACCACCTCTCTCTGCCTTTATATGAGCCAGGAAAAACCTTGTTTATTATTTTCATGTTGCAGAATTCAAGAAGAATGACCGCAGCCTCTTACTGAGTCCAGAGGGGTCATCTAAAGTGCCCTTTGACCCAAAACAAAAACCCAAATCTGGGGTGTTAAAGTTTTCTCCCATGGCACTCTCCACCAACATCAAGACGACTCCCAATGCCAGCAGGAAGAGGGCTTTCCTAACTCCAGAATGCATGCTGAAAAGACGACCTGTTGCATCTGACTATTTTTGAACCCCCAAACTTAGAATACCATTGATAGAAATGCAAACTTATTTTGTTTTTGTTTCTTCAACATCAAATTTTAACTGCAGTCTTCTTACACATCCCATGTAACATGGGATGTGTGCTTTGGCAGCTTTATCGTCAGAACTGGCTGCCTCACCATGACGAATGACACTATGAATCGCTGTACGACACTTAAAGTTCTCGAACCATCTGTGGGCAGCCTTGAAATCATCAATGGATGACGAACTTCCAGGTTGCCTCTTGACGATATCCGAGTGAAGTTTCTTTCTCTGCGATAACTTTACCCAGTTCTTCATCAATTGTGTTCTGTTTAGCTGGTTGATAGCTTTTTGCATAAAGTGTCTCAAGGAGCTCTGGGTTGTACATCTTGGAAGTTGTGATATTGCAACAGATGCAGGCAGACACACTAGAAACGTCATTAACAGCGGCTTCCCTTGCTTGTCTTTTCAAATTGTACAGATAGCTAGTGCGGGTTATTTGTGGATCTTGATTGATGGGATATTTGAACCTTTCAGTCTACACTGCCTGTGAACAATAAAGTTGAAACAAGTCCAAATTTCACTGTTTTTTTCTATCAATGAGCTTACCTTTTTACTTTTGTTGTCTCTGTCGTCTCCCTTTCCTCTCTCTTGTGCGACTCAGTGTGCTTCTGTTTAACCCCTCCTCACTGCTGTGTGTGTCTGAAATTGTACCCCTCCCTCCTCCACCACGGACCAATTACGTGCGGCTAAAACCCTACGACTGGGGGCGGGGAATAGAGGACAAAAAAAGTCGGCTGCCATTTCCAGCTCCTTGTTGAGCCGCATCTCTTCGTTCACTTCAGAGATCCAGCTCCAAGAACCGTCTCGTTTGCGAACGACACGTCACTCATCATCAACATTTAGCTTGTACTCGACGTGCACATTCCACCATGATGTCCCTGATCCACTGATGAAGAGACACTTTGATCCTCTCTCTTCATCTGGAAATGCTTTATGTAATAAAGATGTTTTTTTTTTTTTTGTTCTTTTGACTTCAAGACAGCACGGCGAGAGTGGCTGCCTTTCCAGCAGCTCCTGTATTTTGCTTTTCTACTTTCATTCCTTTCATAACTTTGCTGCTGTGAAATGTAAATTTCTCCCCTGCAAGACTAATAAAGGCAAATCCAATCCAATTGTGGCGCTCCGTGTCTTTCCCGAAAAATAGTTTGTATGCCAAGATTATATTCTTGCGAATTTAACGTTCATCAGGCGAAAAGTTCCTTAAAAAGCATTTGTAAGTCGAGGTATCACTGAATACTGTATTTCAAGTATATTGTGCATTCCTTACATCAATGTTTCGATTATTTTCTGTTGCCCGAGGCAAAAAGAAAAGATTCACGCACACCTGCCACTATAAATATTTGTCTAGAAATGTGTTATAAGTATAGCTCTGGATTATATTTTATCTGTATTCTTCTATTCCTATCTATATTATCCATCCTCCATCTAACACGGTTTTGTGCATCCTCTTCTCTCACACCAGCTACCTTCATGTCCACTTTGACAACATCCATAAACCGCCTCTTTGGTGTTCCTCTCAGTCCTGCCTGGCAGTTGAAGGCTCAACGTCCTTCTCCCGATATAGTCACTCTTTTTCTCCCCTGGACATGTCCAAACCGTCTCAGTCTGGCCTCTGACCTTCTCTCTAAAGCCTCTAATATGAGTTGATATACTCATTTCTGATCCTATCCAACCTGGTCACTCACAAAGAAAACCTTAACATCTTCATCTCTGCTACCTCCAGCTCTGCTGTGTTTTCTTCAGTGGCACTGTCTCCAGTCCAAACATCATGGCTGGTCTCACCACTGTTTTATACACCTTTCCTTTCATCCGGGCTGAAACCCTTCTATCACAAATAACACCTGACATTTTTCTCCAGCCGTTCCAGCCTGCCTGGACACACTTCTTCACCTCTTTTTCACACTCTATTGCTCTGGACAGTTGACCCCAAGTACTTAAAATCCTCCACCTTCTTTATCTCTTCTCCCTGTAGCATCACTCTTGTCCTACTTGGATCCCTCTCATTCACACACATATATTCCGTCTTGCTGCGTCTTCATTCCTCTCCTTTCCAGGGCATACTTCCACATCTCTAGTTTATCACCCACCTGTTGCCTGTTCTTGCTACAGATCAGTGTCATCTGCAAATTTCATGGTACAAGGAGATTCTTGTCTAACATCGTCTGTCAGCCTGTCCATCACCGTAGCAAATAAGAGGGGGCTCAGAGCTGACCTGTGGTGGAGGGAACAACCCGCTACCCCAGTGAGAATAAGCGGCTAATAAAATGGATGGGTGTTTTATTTCAACACAAAATTGCTCATTTGCATTCATTGTTACTTCCGAGTTGAGTGAACGCTGGCGCGAATGGCTGCCCCTGCTCACCCACAGAAACCAAAAATCTTATCCCCTGACTGTAACGTGTCCTTGAGTTTTGAAAGGTGCTTAAAAATAAAATTTATTATTTGTCTACCGATTTAGCTATCCAGCTATCTAGCTGGCTTCTCGTGAGCTAGTTATTTGTTATTTAGCTCCCTGGCCGGCTATCTAGCTAGCTATGTATTAGCTATCTAGCTAGCTTTCTATCTATTTGAGTTACTTCCGGGTTGACTGAACGCTGACCCGTGTGGCTGCCGCTGCTCACCCACAGAAAGACTTAGCCTGTGACTAAAGTGACCTTGAGAGTTTTGAAAGGCGTTTATAAATGAAATGTATTATTATTATTATCCCCTCAACCTTTATCACCATAATCCCCCAAGCAGTGTACAACAATGGTATGGCTGATGAGTTAAATACATTCTTTTGACGATTTGAAAAGAACACCCCATTTCCCTGGTCTGCCCACCATTACCAGAAACTACCGTATCTCCGCCCTCAGCCCTACAGATCGACGAACTGGGCGTTAGACTGCTCTTCAAGCAGCAGAAGATCAAGAAAGCTGCGGGACCTGACAGAGTGTCCCCCTCTTGCCTGAAAGTCTGCGCTGACCAGCTGGCTGCGGTCTTCACACGAATCTTCAACAGATCCCTGGAGCAGTGTGAAGTCCCATCCTGCTTCAAACAGTTTACTATCGTCCCAGTTCCAAAGAAACCAGCACCCTCGGGATTGAACGACTGTGGACCTGTTGCTCTGACGTCTGTGGTCATGAAGTGCTTTGAACGCCTCGTGCTGACCCACCTAAAGAACATCACCGGACCTCTGCTAGGTCCTCTTCAGTTTGCCTACCGGGCAAACAGGTCTGTGGAGGATGCAGTCAACATCGGACTGCATCACATCCTCGACCACCTTGACAACACAGGAACCTATGCAAGGATCCTGTTTGTGGACTACACCTCTACGTTCAATACCATCATCCCAGAACTCCTCATCCCTAAACTTCTCCAGCTTGGCGTGTCCCCTATGATCTGCCAGTGGACCCTCAGCTTCCTGACAGGATGGACACAACAGGTCAGACTGGGAAATATATCATCCACAACACGAACCACGAGCACTGGAGCCCCGCAAGGATGCGTCCTCTTTCCATTGCTTTTCTCTCTCTACACGAACGACTGCACCTCAACACACCCAGCTGTCAAATTCATAAAGTTCGCAGACGACACCACGGTCATCGGTCTCATCAAAGACGGCGATCAGTCTGCTTACCGACAACAAGTGGAGCACCTGGAGCTCTGGTGCAGCCGTCACAACCTGGAGCTGAACACGCTCAAGACAGTAGAGATGATCGTGGACTTCAGGAAACATCCATCACCACAGCGACCCCTCACTCTATCCAACTGCCTCGTGTCAATTTTTTGATGATGATGCTAGTGCATTGTGTTCTACCGGAAACAAATTCCTTGTGTGTTCTACATACTTGGCAATAAAGATGATTCTGATTCTGATAATCATCATCATCCTCGTCATCATCTTTGTGTGTGTGTATTTGTGTGTACGTGTATGACCTGTTGTCAGTGAACCTTTCACACTAACAACAGAACCCTCTGACTCGCTGGCCTAGTTTTGTGTAAGCGTGTGTCTTTGGAGATGTGTGCATGAACCCTAAGGCGGCTATGGACCGGTCATGTGACCCCAATATTTGTTTTTGAGCACAGAGACATAACTCGTGTGTTTTTGTGCGCTGTCAAAACACACACGTGTCACATGGCTGCACAACATGCTCACTTGCTGTGACAGCCAAACCGCCATTTTACTGAGGCCTCTGGACCTTATGGTTTATTCATTCATTTACTCTCAACTCCATTGGGAGTCAAAACATAAGATGAATACATTTCTGGCTGTTGTTCAATTTTCGATGATAACAAATATGCCAAGTTAATGCAGAGACTTCCCTGGCAGGGAGCATGGCGTATCAGCCTGGACAATGTCATCTGCAACATGAAGCCCCTTGTCTGGCTGGTCACAAGCTGAAAACTGCGGTGTTTGCCATAGGAGCAACAGCTAATATCCATGGCTGCCTGCCTGTATGTATGGAATCAAACAATATGTCTTAGAACTATGAACAATTGCCACCAAAATCCAGTGTGTCTCTCTCCCTCTCTGGGATTTTCTTTTACTTTAGCATTGTCTCTGACAATATTTTTAAAACAAGGTGTGTATTTAATTATACAACCTAATTATTATATTGTTCTAATCATAACAGTCTATATTGCTTTAATGCTTTGTGCAAGCTGTTTACTAAGACAAGTTAGGTCGGTGTGGTGTTAAGGTGATGTGTTCAATCCCCAAATGGGCTATGATATTTTTCAAAAGTTAGTGATGCAGAAGCATTTTTTGTGAAGGTCGGACACTTAGATCCCTTACAACCGTGTTTCTTATTTGCATGAGGCAAAACCATTTCAAAGACGATTGTATCCATATATATTTTCAACTTTATTTTAAATTTAATTTATCGTGGTCGGCTCTTATTTTCCAAGCAGAATTCAATTAAGGAATCACTGTGATGCGAATATAAAACACACGAACGGAATTACGATAATGGATTATTTTATAAGTAATGTGAATTATTTACAATAAATTAAACAACAACAAGAAATTAAAATCAAGTGAGGAGAATGGGCATGTTATGTCAGAGTCTCATCCCTGACCCATATGAACACATAAAACCTTCCTCGCTCATGCTTGGCGCTCATTGGTCCTGGAGGGTCGCTTGGGTACGCGCTCGCGTGCATGCACACTGACTGTTTCCAGGAGATTCTCCCCCATGCGCGCACGCGCTCGAGGACACACACGTACACACACGCACACGCATGCGCGCGCTCACAGCGAACGCGTTTGTCAGTTCCTTTCCGAGCATGCGAGATCGCGCGCACATCGTCAATCTGTGCCGAGTGTACCCGTCGGTGGAATGCGCGCTCCCGCGAGCCTGGCCACCGCCCCTCCCCCAGCCTTCACTGCAGTTTGCATCCGCGCTGCTAATTTTGCAGCACAGCGCCGATATCGCCATCCAACATGTCAGTTGTTTTTCATATTTGTTTCCGTTTTTTTTGGGGTGATTTTTTTATTCTGCCGCTGTTAACTGGGATTGAGCATACGCGCGTGTGCCCGGTTCATGGTTTGTGACCGCCGCGCGTCGACGTGACAAGTAGAGCTGGTGTTCTCGGAACAAGTGCATCTTTCCAAATGGGAGAACTAATGTGGATTATCCCGACGATTTTGAAGCAATGTGGCGTCTTTTAAAGGATCGAAAAATCCGTCAAATTTAGAGCCGTCCTCACCAACCAGGCCCGTGGTTTCTTTCGATTGTTCTTATTTTTAAAAGAAAATGCTTTTAAATCGTTGATTAGCCGGAATACAAACGGAATATTTGCGCCGGTCGTCCATGTAGCGCCAGAAAAGGGCGCAGGGCGTTTGGGGCTCAACGGACTTACATAAGCAGTGGCGTCATGTATGCAGGACGCAAGAGGAGAAAACCGGTCCAGAGAGCGTAAGTTGTTTTTATTTTATTTACTTTTTCAAATAAGATATGTGATGTGACTTAAAAAAATATTGGGAAAATATTTTCCAAACGGAAAAGATGTAAAATAATTCCCAATATGTAATTTAATTTTTAAAAACTTACATTTAAATGATAAACCACGAACAACCTTTGGTTTCACATTTAGATTGAATGTGATGTTTGTTTACAAATAAACAAAGCTTTACAGTCAATGTTGTGCACCAGGCTGCTTTAATGCTTGAGGATTATAATGCAGGCCCTCTATTTCCGAGGCCGGATTTTGACCTTCAAAACAAACACGCGTGGTTAAAGTAAATCCCCACACAATTTAAAAAACATTGTTGCACACAAATGAAAACGAACGATGCATATTTAACTCTTTAGATTGCGGTTTTTCAACCTCGTTAAATTATTTCAATCGGGGATATTTTCATGCACCCCTTTGAAGAGATTATCGTCTTTTAACTTGCTAAAAAATATTTTGTCACACTGTAGACTGACAGCAACAATATTTAAATGGATTGGATATTTTGTTTTCCCCCGCTGCCCCATTTTCATTTATTGACTTTCAAAAACGGATCGATGGAGCAAGTACAGATATGCAACCAGCGACATTTATTCTGTTGCGATCTTTTTCAAGTGTAAATTTGTTGAACAAATTAATAAACGATGAGAAAAATACATAATTAATTACAACAACATTCAATGGGATATAATGTTCATGTTTGTGTATAATTGCAAATTTCCCCATTGTGGCACTATTAAAAGCTTTCTTATCTTATATTTCTTATCTTATCTTTAGTATTTACTTTTGAATCGGTGAATGTTAAGATTCATCAGAATCAGAATCAGAATCATCTTTATTGCCAAGTATGTAGAACACACAAGGAATTTGTTTCCGGTAGAACACGCTGCACTAGTATCGTTGTAAAAAAAAAAACAAAAACAAAAAACTGCTAAGTGGCACTATACAGGTCCACTTCTCTGTTTGTTTGTGTGTATGAATGTGCGTGTGTGTATGTGTGTGCGCGTGTGTATGCGTGTGTGTGCGTGTGTGTTTTGTTGGGGAAACATTGTTGGTCAATGAATAAATGTTTTCACCTTTGTGAGCATAGATGTGACATGACATGTCAGTTGAAGCAAATAAAACAAGCATAAAGATGAGGACCATGAGGGCAGGCCAAGTGTGCCAACATCCATCAAAGATGCAGTCGAAACACATTCCATGTTCATTAATGAAAGAGGTTTTTGGAGAGATGCAATTTTTTTTAACATTGCATATTTTTGCTCGGGACGACAGCTACTTATTTAAAATATAAATTATACCAGTTTCATTCGATGCACCATATTAATATTTTTGTTTAAAATTATGAGATGTGCTTGATATTTGTAAAAGAATGCGTTCATAAGGCCCTCTGGATCCCTCACTTAACCTGAGAACTGCATCAAACATTCACAATATAAATATAATGTTCAATTATGATTGACTAGTTCTCAAAGTACAACCGACACCATTTTTTTGTTTCCTAACTGACATCAGAAAAACGTTTTATATCGTATCATACCTCTGAAGATGGACGTTACTGATTCGCTGTGGCGACCCCTTGAAGGGAAAAGCCGAAAGGAAAAGAAGATCATCTAAAATACCCAAAACATGCAGGCTGATATTTTTAGTCAAATGCAAAACACCAATAAAAATGAGATAAAGTGCCCCAAAACTCCTTCAAAATGACCTCGGAGATACCGAGTTTCAGAAGGTCCCACCCCCTTGTTTGTGACGTCACACCAGGACGTCTTGCCTCCCTCTAGAATCAAAACAATGGCTTCAGATTCAGTGATGCTTTCGTGTTACGCATCCAGTTATGAATATAATTCAAATAGTTCTGAAGAGGAAAGCATAAATTTTTGCAATCGATTAAAGAGGTCCTCCCGTATCAATTCGAGCCGTCAGGACTCCAATGTAGCGTCCCAGAAAATGCACGAGATGGCGCCCATGCTCCGTTGGAAATGGGGTGATTTGTCTGCTGGGAATTTGTGTCAACTCGTATCAAATAGTAGTCTTGGTGCAGCACATAATGATTCACCATTGCGTTATTTATGTTTTCTTTCTAATTTTGCCATCAACACGGATCAACACAAAGTTTTCAGGCCAAACAAAGTACCCAAAATACATTGTGTGTCACTTTCTCGGTCAGGGGCGTTCCAGACGTGACGTCACGTCAGGCATCGTCATCAACTTGAAAATGAGACTTTCTGAATATTCAGCGCGAGTCTTAAAACGTAAAATATAGCGATATGCCATGGTATCTTTGTAAAATACACTCAGTAGAAGTCTTTTGAAGTGATTTTACAAATTATGGACACAACTTGTCTAAAGGCGTCGGTTGTCCTTTAAAGGTTTGGCAGATGCATGCATGTGGGCTGGGTAAATTGAGGTAATCTCCTACCATATATTTATAGTTCAATCGATGTGTTTTGTTACAATCGTGTTAAAGTTCTGTGTTGTGCATCGTTTGAGTTTCGAATATTTTGTCAAGCTTTATCAGGATCAGAATCAGAAGCAGAAAGCCATTAATCGTCCAACATAGGGACATTTTCAATCTACAGCAGCAAAATTGAAAGGGGTGAGGGGGGGGTCAAAAGACAAACAAAGTATTCTATGCACAAAAGAAAATGCCAGGAGACTGAAATGTAAAATTGCTCAAAAAAGTTTCTTAAATAGAACTGTACAGAGTGCAAAGTATAAAGATATATAAAAGTATTAAAATCATTTGATATATGTAACTGTATTGACTCAGCTGTGCTATTTAAAATGCATGAGTTTTTTTTCCATGTGTTTATTAAGAAGCCTGACAGCAGTCGGTAGGAACGAGCTTACAACGCTGGTGACAACTGTCTCTGGTTGAAGGAGCTACCCAGTGCTGTCAGGGCGGGCAGGAGGGGCTGTCCATCATAGTTTTTAGTTTAGCTTGCGTCCGTCTGTTGCACACCTCCTCCAGAGAGTCCAGTGAGCAGCCTAGGACAGAACTGGCCCTCTTGACCAGGAGCTCTAGTCATTTTCTGTCCCGGTTGGTGATGCTGCCTGATCAGCAGACAAGTCCATACTGAATATCTTAAGCGACCACAGAGTCAAAGAACGTAAAGAGTGACCCTTGAACCCCATAAGAACCCAGTTTCCTAATTTTTTGACACACAAAGCAAACAGAATAATGATGCTACTTACAACCACAATCACCAATGAATTTTGGGAAACCATTTACACGTTTAACCACATGCACAACGCCGAATAAATTGATGCATAACTACTTTTAAAATCGGAAATTAATGATAGTGATTGTTATTTTGGATTACATAAAAAAATTAAAAATGTGGTTCAGACTTTAGCAAGCAGCATAAAACTTGATATGGTTGACGTGCCTTCGTGGGCCACTTAAAATAATATGGCAGGCCAGATCTGCCCCCCGGGCCTTGACTTTGACACCTGTGCTCTACACGTACCACCAGGATATCTAGTCAAAGTCAAACCAGTAATTTAGCATAAACTATAATTTAACGCACAGAACAAAATCATATACAGTAAATACATACAGTAACTACACCATCCCCCAAAAACTGTGCTTACATAATAATAGCTTTGTCCTGCCTGGCAGGGTAAAACAGCCGCCCAATGAGGGGGCAAAGTCCAACCCATCTAAGCGGCACCGGGACCGCCTCAATGGGGAGCTGGAGAGATTGGCGAGCCTCCTGCCATTTCCAGAAGAGGTCACAGCCAGCTTGGACAAACTCTCCATCCTGCGACTGAGTGTCAGCTACCTGCGAGCCAAGAACTTCTTTTCTGGTACGTTGCGTGCACAATGTCTATAGCTGAATCAATCGTGTTTTCTGCCTTAATGTATTGCTTTAGATCAGGCCACCGTCCTGCCTGTTTTCCATCTTTCCCCGCCTGCACCAGACCTGATTGGATTGGATTGGATTGGATATGGCTTTATTAGTCTCACAGTGGAGAAATTTATTCCGACGATTTATTGATTCCGATGATCAGCTAATCAGCCAGCTCAGACGCAGGATGAGAATCATCCTGATGATTTGAATCAGGTGTGTTGCCCCAGGGAGAGCTGGAAAACAGGCCGGAGAGCAGCCCATAAATGGCCGTCTTTGGACACCTCTGATTTAGAAAAAGAAAGGGCACGAGAACCGGAGAGATGATTAGACAGGAGAGCAGATGACAAAAGTAATTTAGACCCACTTTAGTTTACTGCAAATGGCTTGCAGTTGTAAGTGAACCAATAAATTAAGATTTTTGTGCTTGGTAGCAACCACCGAGGGGCAGTTTTTTTCAGTCCGGGTTTGGACGAGTTTAAGCTTCCATAGCATTCCAAACGCTGTTAATAAGATGGTACGACCATGCTAAACCATTTGCTCAGTTGTTACTTGGCAGCAACCACCTGAGAAGGTTTTCCTGTTGCTTGCATGGGTTGGAAGACAAATCCAAAGACAATAAGGCAAGATTGGTGGAAGACCTTTAGCGACTTGGCAGCAACTATCCGTCAGCAAATGTCATTTAAGGCCCTACAATCTGGCTGCCTGAATGGGCTGCAATAATAATAATAATAATAATAATAATAATAATAATAATAATAATAATAATAATACTTTCCTTTAGTTTGCTGGCGAAGTTTCTTGGACAAGAAGCAAAACGTCCGATACCTTCAAAGAACTACAGATGACGGCTGAAGAAACCTTTTCATCAATGGACCACTCCTGTACGACTGAGAGCTTACACAGACGAAATAATAATAATAATAATAATAATAATAATAATAATAATAATAATAATAATAATAATAATAATAATAATTAATAAATTTTATTTTCATGCGCCTTTCAAAGCTCTCAAGGACAATTTACACTCATAGACAAGCATAGACAAAAACAGATACAATAATAAATAAAATACAATCACACTACGAATAGAAACAAATGATAAAGCTACACAGAAAATGTGATTTTAATTAAGTGGGTTTTGTGATGAGATTTGAAGGTGGGAAGCAAATCAATGTTACGAATGTTGGGAGGAAGTGAGTTCCAGAGTTTGGGGGCTGAGCGGCTGAAAGCTCTGTCCCCCATCGTGCTGAGACAGGCAGGGGGCACACAGAGGCGGAGGGAGGAAGAGGATCTAAGGGAACGAGAGGGAATAGAAATTTGAAGACGGTCAGATAGGTATGGGGGGACAAGGTGATGGATAGCTTTAAATCTTGGAGGACAGGGGTGATGTGGTGAAAGGATGAGGTTCTGGTGATGATCCGGGCTGAAGAATTCTGGACTAGTTAAAGTTTGTGGAGAATTTTCTGAGGGACACCAAGGAGAAGTGAATTGCAATAGCCAATTCGGGAGGTGACAAGACTATGAACAAGGATATCAGTGGTGTGTGGTTCTCCGATTCTTCTCTTGAAAATGTTATGTTAGGCAATATCACCAAATAAATTAGATAAATAATAGTTTGTTTAATGTTCCTTTTGTTCTTGTGTTGGATGTGTTTGTTTGCAAACATCTTCTAGTTGATCTGAGTTATTGTGACGACAAGCGCAAGCAGCTGGCGCCTGATTCCTCTGATTTCATTGGGGGCTGGGGGAGTTTAGTGAAGTGTAGTCCTCAATATTTAATCTAGACGGCATGCCTACACGCTGTGGTGACGTCAAGCTATTTGAGAAAGAAGATGGAGGGAAACCATTAAAACTCAGTGAGTGCGTTGGCATCGCACGCAACCGACAATTAAGTTCGTCCGTTCTTGTATCTACGATTCACAAAGACGGGAAAAGACGCCGTTATTTCAGGTGATGATCTTCCAGAGAGAAAAACTGCAATGCGGCCTTCAGTTGCGCTCTATGAATGAATAAGTCATGGGAACTTTTTATGTTTAAAGAATTTATGAAATAGAGGCGGAGCAATGTTTGTTTAAGGCAACGACTGTTTTGGGCAGGCTGGAGCCAGGCATCGATGCTACGATACAAACTCGGTATGCGTTGGATTGACAGGTTTGACAATCAGATGAAAAGAATCCGGGGCCTTCATTTTTAATCCTTTCAGGGACAGTGGTTACTGCAGTGGACCGCTTATTGTGTTATCGGGTTACAGGATGCATGAAAGGGTTAATATTTCATAAGCTTTTTTATATTTTCCTCCAACAACATATGGGCGTTTTCAGTTTGGTCTGACTGAATTATTGATTATGGGGTTTTCCGTAGCAATGGGTCGAAACGTCTTATTAGACACGAACTCTAGTTCTTTTGTCTAAATGCGTTAGCCTACTTCCTGTGCTGGCTAAGTAATTAACAAGCTCAAGAGCGCTTTCGTTAAGCAAGAAGCTCGCCTTGAGGTCTTCGTTGCTTTGGGCTGCCTTTGCGGTGAGACATAATTTGTTGTATGTAAACACACTAAATCTCACATGTCAAAGGCATCCCAGTGCAGACACTCTGAGGACGACGAGGAGGGGGTGGGGGGTGTCGTGGTGGGCACACGTCATAAGATGTTCTCTCTTGGACTGTTGCAATTGCTGTTATTATAAAAGCAGCTACATGCTTTAGAGTATGCACATCATTTTCAAAACCTTTAAGATGGCGATTCTCCAATTTAGTGCATGATTTTGAACAAAGTTTCAATGGCTAAGATGGATATTATCTATCCTGACGGCCATTTTGGTTGTTGTCAGGAACTATAAAGGACTGGCAATTCCTGACCAGGATGAATAAGGGAAATTGGGGTGTTTGGTGAAGGATGTTGGCATTGGGTTCTCACATTAAAGCGTCAAAGCGGAAAGTGTCAAAGGAGAGACTCAACAACAAACAGCCCTCTGAATAAAGTGGACACACAATTACATATACCATATACGTTCATCCAAAATCATCAGTCTGTGTGCATCAAAAAAGAATCGTCCCAATTTATTCGTGAATTCTCTTATGCTATGTGAAATTTGGTCATGTTTTGTGGAACAAAAATATGTTATATTGGTGACTGACTGGCTCGCACACCCGCTTCATAGTTCTGTGGTCATAGGTTCAAGTCCCGGCACTCGCCTGCTTGTATAGAGTTTGCATTTTCTGCCCATTTTTTTGCGAATTTCCACCCACATTCCTAAAACATACATGGTGGGTTAACTGAACACCCTAAATTCTCCATAGTGTAAATGGTTATTTGTTTGTGCCCTGTTATTGGCTCGTGACCAGTTTTTGGTACACCACTGCCTCTCACAACAGCTGGGATCGGCTTGAGCACCCTTGTGAGGATAAACAGAGGGAACGGATGGATTGGATTGGATTTGCCTTTATTACTCTCACAGTGGAGAAATTTACATTTCACAGCAGCAAAGTGATGAAAGGAATGAAAGTAGAAAAACAAAATACATGAGCTGCTGGAAAGGCAGCCACTCTCGCGGCGCCGTCTTGAAGTCAAAAGAACAAAAAAAACTAAATAACAAATAATATGACAGCATAGAGACAATATGACAAAACCAAGACACGGAGAGACATTCATTCTTCAGGACTTGCTGTACCCTCTTTGTGATGACATGAAGCAGTTCTAGATGAAAGAGGAGAGGATCAAAGCGTCTTTCCACCAGTGGATCAGGGACATCATGGTGGAATGTGCACGTCGACTACAAGCTAAATGTTGAAAGCAAACGCGCAGTTGTAGCATCCATTGACGAAGAGATTGTGATGGACGTTTCTTGTCAATTATGAATTGCAGAACAATATTCTATCCTCTATCTCCTAAGTCCAAGATGGCGCCCGAGTAGGCAGCCGTCAGCAAGTGCTCTCACCAGCCTTGCTCTTTTTGTTGTTGTTTTTGTGTTTTCTTTTCTATGTTTGTGTTGTTGTGCATCATGTGGAACGGAACGGATACAGACACAGATTGTTTTTCAGCATTTTTGGCCATGACATTCATCAATGTCTGCGCCTTTTTGGCAGCCAAATATGCCAGCACCGTTTTTGATTGGGAGGAATGTTGTTGCCATTTGACTGTCATCGCTGGATAGCTCTGGGACTATTGTGCTTTTTTGCGGCTGTAATGGGCAGCATTTTCACAGCCCCGCTGCGTTCAGCAAAAAGGTTGGTGCTGCTGGACAGTGTGCGGTTGGATGGATGCATGGCTTGAGGAGCCCGTATTGAGGAGCGTCAGCTCAGAGCGCCGATGCGTTTGTGCAACTTTCACGGCTTGGAATTGAAGCGGATTTACGTGGGACAGGTGATATGAGACAATCTGTTTCGTCAATGGATGCTCCAGCTTCGTGTTTGCCTTTAACATTTACCTTGTAGCAGACGTGGACATTTTACCATGACGCACCTGATTCATTGGTGAAAAGGATGCCTGTTGAATTGCTATTGTTAGCTGGTCTAAACTCATACACACAAGCAATGGGGACGTTGCAGCAGTTGCTGCTCAGGCCCTAATATGTAAAAGTGTATACATGTAACTTATTCACCGTCCTGGCAACTGCAAAATGGCAATGTGTATATAAGTAGTAGTACTAGCACACACACACACACACACACACACACACACACACACACACACACACACACACACACACACACACACACACACACACACACACACACACACACACACACACACACACACACACACAAACGACTCGGATGCCCACTGTAAAACGATAGAAAACTCAGATTCTGCAATCTTTTTGTCTTGCACGGAATGCACATTTAGCCTCGGACACCGAAATGTGATAGTTTATTTCTAGCTTTTTGTAATGTGAATTAGTACTCAGCATGCTTTCCGTTTTTTTCTTCGTAAGTAGTTATTCATAATTTGGGGTTTGTTGTTATTTTTTCATTCTTTCCTAAAGTAGTATGATTCGTTGTCTGGATTCACTCACCTAGTGATTGAAAAATTTTCATGGATATAATGTTGTACCGTAAAATATTGTATGATGGCCATATATTACAGTATTATTCCTGGTTGTTAAGTCTGCGGCCTGGTGGGAGTTTTGTAGGAATAGGGTATGTGAAAGCCTTTGCTTCGTCAATGTAATCTTTTATCATTTGTACCACTCACAGTACCTGTATACTGCAGGTGACAATGCAGGTGTTCAATGAAAATCGGAAAAAGTGACCCAATAGACATTTTCTCTTCACGATACAAATCTTCATATTGCTAATTTCTAATTGTATGTCTCAGTTGAAAGTTTTGCCAAATGTTTACATATTCTTTTTAACATATTTTACATATTCTTCAATCTGGGAGCAAGAGGACCTCATTTACTAACTATGCATCTGCACACTGTTGTGCACAAAATGTCCATACTCATGAATAAAAAATAGAATAAAAATAACAATATTACTAATAATGTTGATGCATGGTGAACATGTCCACAGCACAATCGATTTAGCTGTATCACCCGGCAGACACATCAATACCCTAATACTAGATGTATCGTTACATGCCTAGCGCCACATGCAACACCACACCGCTTCCTATTCTTTTTTTTTCGATAGTCGTCACTCTATTGATGTTAATAATCAATAGTATATTCCCCTGTGCTGCAAAAAATACAAATACTGGTGGGACAAATAATGTTTCATTATATTCACAGCTCTGCTTAGTTTTTAGATGTTGGCTGTGAGAAGGTATTCTTAACAATTTTGTTGTGATATATCCTTTGTTTGCACAAAGTATTCTCTCTGTATTCTTTATGGTTTTCCTGGACAAATGTGATATGCTTGATGGATTAGGATTACTGTATCGCCAAACAGACAGAAGAGTTCTAACATCTATTTTGCTGAGTAATGTGGTAACGTTATCCCATGTGACAGATGGCTCATTTGTCAGGGTTTGCAGGGAGCCTAGAGCCTCGCTTATGCTGCTACCTGATAATTTTGGTCTGGTTGAGGTTAATCTGGATTTGACATTTTTTCCCCAAGGAAGACAACATGCAGTGTCAGCAGTGGTAGATTTGTGACATGCGTGTGTTTTCCAACACTTTTTACACAACACAATCAGCAAGGTGGCTCAGTGCTTCTCTTTCTGGTGGTGTTGCTCCACCGCCAAGATCCTGACGAGATCCAAGATGACACAAGTAAGCCAATAAGGGCTTTCCAAGCTTTCTGAGAAGTACCACCACCCCCACCATCCCTCCTCTCCTTAAACCGTCGTCACATGACCACCACGGCGTAACTATTAGTCCTTCTGATGGCTGTCACATGGCCATGATTATTCGTCAATTACAGACGATGTACCTGCTGCAGCGTGTGATATTGATACTGTTGCGAAGAAAGTAGAACAATGCAGACGCTTGCTTTAATTTCCACAGATTCTGACCATGAACCCAACACTTGTTGTGACTGTTATGTTCGCAATCATCATCCTTTTTTCCTATAACCTTAAGAAAAGTATTCTGCTCCCGAAAACATACAGTAGATACCAAACATGATTGACTTAAGCGGTATGAATACTAAAGATGTATCGAGTGTTATATGGCTTATAAATAAATGCAATCCTGTAATAGAGTAAACATGGTACTGTGCACACATTATGTTGGTCCCATCGCAAGTATCCATATATATGAACAACAAATTACGCTAGTCTCTATCAAACAGTGGACCCCCGTGAACCTAAGAATGACAATGACATTGGGGAAAAAAATGCATTTTTATGGATGCATGTGTCAGCGTAATTAGCATGCACTTGGTTGTTCAAGTAGCAGAGAGGGTGATGTCATATTTGAAATAATAATATAATAATAATACATTTAATTTCTAAGCGCCTTTCGAAACTTTCAAGGACACTTTACAGTCACAGATTTTTTTTTTGTGCAGGTGAGCAGCGGTAGCAATTCGCGCTAGCGTTCACTCTACCCGGATTACAAGAACAAAAAAAAACAATTCATCAAACAAGAGTGTGCAGTAATTACCATTTTGCCATTGGAATTTATCATGACATGGATATGACGTCAATCGCGATCGAGTGGTAGACCACGTTATGGTCCCAAGTCAATCACAAGGAGTGAAGAGGACAAAACAAAACAAAAAAGCAACAAAAAAGTGTTTTTTTTTTGTGCAGTTATTATTTTTTTGTGTTCATGTACACTGCACCCAAATCATCCTATCAGTTTTATTTTCACAGTGTTTAAAAAAATACCTGCATCACTAGAAGTTGTGTGCGCTAAGTAGTCTCCAATTGCAGCTTGTTATCAGCGCTTTTATGGTTTACCTTATCATTATCCTTATTCTCATTAAACGGTATATGTGAGCTATGATAGTTAACAGGCAAGTAAAGAAAAAACATGTAGCCTGTCTCCGTGTTGGGCTGTTTCTTGATCGTGACGTGTGTGTGCCTGCGTATATGTGCCAGCGTTGCGCCCTAACTGGTCATTCGCGTGTGGTTGGTTGATCATAAGTCCGGGTAGATCTTCAGTCAAAAAAGTTTGGGCACCCCTGGCATAGCAAATACTGTACTTATTTTTTATGAGTGCGTCAACATTTTTTAAAGACATTTTATAACATTTTATCAGTAAGTTAGTGACCTGGCAGAATGGACCAGAGAACCGTGGACCCAGTTTGGCCGATGTCCCGGCCAACCGGAGGTCCATCGTGGACAGCCATACCTCCTGCCAGACCTGGTAAGTTGGTGCCTGGCGGCGACGACAATCTGCAATCTGTTGGTTCCGGGATGCCGTGCGCGACAGGGCGGCTCTGGTCTCCTTCCACACTCGATGGGCCCGTCTCAGGTGTTGTTCGATGGACGGGACCTCCACCTGGCTCTCCTGGGTGGGGAACAGAGGCGGCTGATAACCACAGGCGGACATGAAAGGAGACCGACCTGTGGTTGTGGAGACCAGGGTGTTGTGTGCGTACTCCACCAATGGCAAGTGGAGAGCCAATGACGCAGGACGGTAGAGGCACACACACCGGAGAGCCTCTTCTAGGTCCTGGTTCTTGCGCTCCGTCTGGTCGTTGGTCTGGGGATGTAGCCAGACGACAGGCTCGCAGACGCCCCTAGGGACCGACAGAAACGTTTCCATACCTCGAACACGAACTGCGGTCCCTGGTCCGACAAAATGTCCGCCGGGATCCCGTGGAGACGGACGACATGGTTAACCAGGAGTTGATGGGCTGCATCGTCCTGTTGACCCCCAGGTGACAGGCAACCCTGGAGGTGTATCCCCAGAGTAGCACTTCGGTGCGTAGAGCGGGGGGGACGAACAGGCGATCCACCGGGCAACCCTTGGGGATAGGGTTACCCCCCAGGGCCTCCTGAACTTTCCTCTCAACCTCCCACCGCAGGGCGACCAGGATGTGTTGCAGGATGTTGGCGATGACCTCCTCCTTCTCTGCCGGCTCATGGATGCGAGATAGGGCGTCAGGCTTGGTGTTCTGCGACCCTGGGCAGTAGGTGAGAGTAAAGTTAAATCGCGTGAGGAACAGTCCTCATCGGGCTTGCCGTGAGTTGAGTCTCTTGGCGGACAGAATGGCGGGAAGGTTCTTGCGGTCTGTGTATACAGTGAAGGGGTGTTTGCCCCCCCCAGCGCCAGGATGACCGCCAGCAGTTCCCGGTTCCCCACGTCGTAGTTGGCTTTGCGAGCCTGAGTCGCAAGGCGCATTGTGGAGCTTCTGGTGGACCGGGGAGCGCTGGGCTAGGACCGCCCCCACCCCGGACTACGATGCGTCGACCT
Organism: Hippocampus bargibanti; assembly: GCF_051943395.1. Classification (NCBI taxonomy): domain Eukaryota; kingdom Metazoa; phylum Chordata; class Actinopteri; order Syngnathiformes; family Syngnathidae; genus Hippocampus; species Hippocampus bargibanti. The sequence continues at coordinate 13,101,930 of NC_142741.1, forward strand.
CGACCGCGAACGCGAGGTCCAGGTCGGGGTGACGTAGGACCGGTGGTTGGAGAAGGCGTGACAGACGCGGTTAAACGCCCCCTCTGCGTCGGGTGTCCACCTGAAGCGGACCTTGGTGGATGTGAGATTAGTAAGGGGGAGTGCCTTCTGACTATAACCGTGGATAAAGCGGCGGTAGAAGTTGGTAAACCCCAAAAATCGCTGGAGTTGTTTGCACGTCTTCAGGGTTGGCCACTCTACCACCGCTTTAGTCTTGGCGGGATCGGCCCGGAGTTTTCCCTGCTCCACAATGAACCCCAGAAAAGACAGAGAGCGGATGTGGAACTCGCACTTCTCTGCCTTCACGTAGAGCCGGTTTTGCAGGAGCCGCGCCAGGACCCGTCGGACATGCTGCCGGTGTTCTTCTGTGGATTTAGAGAAAATGAGGATGTCGTCGAAATACACAAACACAAAAACACTGAGAAGGTCCCTGAGCACATCGTTGATGAGGTTTTGGAATATGGCGGAAGCGTTGGTGAGTCCGAACGGCATCACCAGGTATTCAAAATGCCCCAAGGGCGTCTTGAATGCAGTCTTCCACTCGTCCCCCTCTCTTATGCGAACCAGGTGGTATGCGCTACGCAAATCCAATTTAGTGAAGATGGTAGCCGATTGGAGTGGCGCGATGGCCGAAACCATGAGGGGGAGAGGGTATTTGTTGCGAATGGTGATATCGTACAGACCCCGATAGTCGACACACGGGAGCAGGGATCTATCTATCTTTCTTCTTGATAAATAAGATCCCTGCGCCGAGCGGGGAGCGCGAGGGTCGGATAAGTCCCGCGGGAAGGGAAGAGTCAATGTATGTGCTCAGGGCTTCTTTTTCCGGGTAGTGGAGCCCCCGGCTGCAGTTCGATGGCACAGACATACGGTCGGTGGGGTGGCAGGGATTGCGCGTTGTCCTTACTGAACGCCTCCCGCAGATCATGGTAACAACGCGGCACGCCCTCGAGACATATCTCTTTGAGCGCGCCGCCGCGGGAGGGGTCTCGCCCTGCCGTAGCCGACCGTATGCAATTGGCATAGCAGTAGGAGCTCCAACACTGTATGGTGGGGCCCTCCCACGAGATGGAAGGGTCAAGAGTGCTGAGCCAAGGGAGGCCCAGCACAAGTGGCACGTTGCGGGAGGGCATGAGCAGGAATTGGCGGTGTTCGACATGGTTACCTGCTAACCGGAGTTTAAGGGGTACGGTGATCCGCGTTACCCGGGCTAACAGTCGGCCGTCAAGGTCCAGGATCTCCTTGGGGATCTTAAGGTCCTCGATGCCGCAACCCAATGTCTCGCACAGTTGGGGGTCGATAAAGCACCCGTCCGCCCCAGAGTCCACTAGCGTCCGTATAGCTTGGGAGTTGGGCGGGCCGAATAATTCCCCATTCAGCTCCAATCGCATGACGGGCGCCGTCCTCGACGCCTCCGACGGCCGCCGCGGTCGCCGTTTGGCCGGGGACTTACGGGTGCTGAAGTTCTTAGGTGGGGGCCCTTGAGTGCGGCGACCCCCGGGGTTGGCTCGATCGCCCTCGCTCCCCACCTGCAGCGGCTTGGGTGGTGCCAGCGTCGCGGGTGGTCAGCTCGTCTTTGAGAGCAGCGCTCAGTCCGCGACGAAACACTCCTCTCAACGCTCGATCGTTGTAGCCACTGGATGCAGAAGTCGATGGAGTACTCAGCGGCCGAACGCGTTCCTTGCACACAGTCATGAATGAGTCCCTCAGCCTCGCACTCTGTGACCGGGTGGGGGAACACTAAGTCCGGGTAGGAACTGCAAAGTTCGGGCTGGTACTCCCGGACGGCCAATACCCACGACTTGGCCTGGCCCGTGAGCAGGCTGGTGATGAAGGCCACTTTAGCCTTATCGCTAACGAAGGCGGAGGGTTGTTGTTCAAAAACCAGCGAGCACTGCATCGAGAATTGAGCACAGCGCCCGGGTTCGCCTTCGTAGCGTGAGGGGTGTGGCAGGGAGAGCTCGCGACTAGTCACGGGTGAGGGGCGTCAGGGCAGCGAGGCGTGTCTCGACCTCCTGTAGGTATTGAGCCAGCAAGGACGCGATGTGGAGGTTCTCCGCGATCACTTGCGCTAGCCGGCTCGAACGCTCCGCCTGATGGGCGAGGGCGGATTCAAATTTATCTCCACCGGCGAGATCCATAGTTGGCCGGTGTATTATGTCACGTCCGCTCGAGGAGTGGTGACTGGACTCGAGGGACGAAGAGAAAGTAGTGAGGGGTGGATCCGAAATACATGGCGGAGATGGTAAATTCCAGAAAGGTCTTTACTGAGACACATAAAGCAAACAGGAGATCAGGCAAACGAGAAGAACAGCGTAACAGACCTGCGTACTGCTGGGGGACAGGGAATAACGGAGAATACACCGGCGCGGAGCAAACGGAATGGGTGGCTTTTATAGCCAGAAGGCACAATTAAGGCAATGAGAAACAGGTGAGTGAGTCCGGAGAGCAGGGAAGGGAGGGGCCCGCTCCTGGCGCAGAGGAGGAATGTGACAATCATACAGGGCGGCCATGTTTTTAGAGCATGCGGAATAGCTTGCCACTGCCGCTGTAATCATTGCCCCCACATCATCCTCTTTCTCTCACATGGTTGCTTACGTAAGCTGTAAAGTTCTAACGTGTCCTGACATTTGTTTGTTTTTATGTCATGGACAAAGCGACCATCCCCCATGTCTTCCTGTAGGAAGAGCTATGTGTGCTACATAATCAGCAGTGGGTCATCCCTTCATAACCAACCCCCATCTTCCCCTTATTTATGTCCTCCCTCCACCCTCCAAGCGACATAATATGCTACTGAAAAGAATGTGGGCCAAAGAAAGGGAGAACCTGTTAATCACCGGTGACTCCACCCAAAACTTGTCACCCCCCACACACTCCTTCAGGAAATACGCAAGCATGTGATTCAGAAAAGCTCAGGAGACACGAAAGCAGCACAGAGCGTGCGTGCCCAAACCACACTCCCCTGCATTAGTGACTGTGTGTTCTCCGTGTGTGTTTTGTGCTTCCATGTCCATGTGTGTGGCACATATGTGTGTAACTGCTGTGGGGTACACATGTGTAACCCATGTGTATGTGTACATCGCGTGTTCACTCTGAAATGTTCGAGGGGTGAATGAGTTGAAACGTTCTACATTTATTTGCTGCCATTCAGACTCCATTCGAATAATTAGCACACCAAACATATGCACAGTGTGTATGCATGCATGGATTGGACACACATTCCATTTGCCGCCAAACGTGACACTGAGAATGAGTTTTACTTGACATTAAGCAGGGTGAACCAGAATTGGTTTCCTCGTGGCGCAAGCATATCAACTCCTGTCGCAGGGCACGTGGTCCACATGTGTAAAACTCAATTCTGGATCCGGCACACGACATCATTTCTTTCATGTGGCCCATGAAGGCAAATCAAGTGCATCAACTTCATATTCCTTGCCACTTGTCTTGACTTTTAAGTATTTTTTTCCAACAGCCAATTTTTTTCTCTTCGAGGGCCTCCATGTTGAGAGGTATGGTTCTTGTCACCCAGCATGGATAAGCTCCCCCCATTTCCTTTGTTTTCCTCATTATGGGTGTGTGTATATATATCATCTCATCTCATTTTCCGTACCGCTTATTCCTCATTAGGGTCGCGGGGGTTGCTGGAGCCTATCTCAGCTGTCTTCGGGCACGAGGCGGGGGACACCCTGAATTGGTTGCCAGCCAATCGCAGGGCACACAAAGACATACAACAGTCACTCTCACACTCACACCTAGGGACAATTTGGAGTGGTCAATCTGCCTGCCATGCATGTTTTTAGAGTGTGGGAGGAAACCGGAGGACACGGAGAAAACCCACGCGGGTCCGGGGAGAACATGCAAACTCCACACAGGGAGGCCGGACCGGGACGCGAACCGGCGTCCTCTGCACTGTGAAGCCAGTGTGCTAACCACTCGACTACCGGGCCTCTATATATATATAAATATATATATATATATATATATATATATATATATATATATATATACAGTAAAGTCTCGTTATATCGATATTCAAGGGAGTCCGAAAAAATATCGATATAACCGGGACTATCGATATATCCGACCCTGTTTACATGTAATTTTCTCCGTGCGTGCATAGAAATAGTATCGATATAACCGGGACTATCGATATATCCGATATCGATATAACGAGACTTTACTGTATATATATATATATATATATATATATATATATATATATATATATATATATATATATATATATATATATATATATATATATATATATATATATATATATATATATACACACACACACACACAGTGCGGCATATGGAATGTGTGTCCAATCCATGCATGCATACACACTGTGCATGTGTTTGGTGTGCTAATTATTCGAACAGAGTCTGAATGGCAGCAAATAAATATAGAACGTTTCAACTCATTCACCCCTCGAACATTTCAGAGTGAACACGCGATGTACACATACCACCCCCCACACACATGAATATGGAAGCACAAAACACACACGGGGAACACACAGTCACTAATGCAGGGTAGTGTGGTTTGGGCACGCACGCTCTGTGCTGCTTCAGCATATGGTAATTTTTCATAGTTGCTACTTTAAGTTGACATTATTTGTTAACTTTGATTCATTGATTCTGTCGCCCGGCGTGCAAGGTTAGAACTGGTTGCCATCCAGTTGCAAATACCATGTCCTGAACTACTGTCATCCCCAAAAATGCAGTCACATAGATAAACATAAAGTTTGTAGGCCTGAGTGATTTTCGTTTTGACTGACCAAACAAGTGGCTTCCATGTACAAAAATGAAATACATCCATTAAATTATCATCTATGGAAGACCACAAAATAATTGTATAATGGTGAAGTTTTGTATAAACTGAAACACATAAGATATATAATTAATTTAACCCATACATATCTGTCAAACAAAACATGTTCATTATGTTTTAGATAAATTAAATGAATACAATTTTAAAATCCACCCCAAACAACTTGAAATTACATTTCCAGGTCTTTTGCATTAAAAGAAATGTGAATTTTGTCACAAATTTATGATAAAAAAATATGTATTGACTGCCAAAATTCCAGGCCAATGGAATGTCAGCAATAACACTGAAAAACCCAGCACCCAGCCTTATTCAACATCTAAATAGGTAACTATGGAGATTTCAAACAAATCAGCTTTTGAGCTGTAACAAACAGCAACAAACTCATGCATGCCTACTTTGTCCCCTGTCCTACATTTTGAAATCTGGCTTGCAGCCAAGGTCCGATTGCAGTCAACTTTACTGAACTCCGGGATTTATTTTTGCATTTTGGCACATGTTCTGACATGTTGCGTCTCTGGACATTGGATTTGGAACATTTGCCATAATTGCCTCAATAATTCTCCATTATTTTGACCCAGAAATACTATTTGGATTCATAATATTTTATGTAGCGTCCAAAATATTGTGGTCACACAATGCTATTTCGTCCAGTCTGTAATTGTTTTGGTCTGTGTGGGCAGGGCTCATTGTCTGATGGCCCCTGTTTCTGTGACATTGCCAGTTCAGCCATGTCTTTATCACACTTAATACGGCGGGTTAATGTTGTTCAAATATAGCAGTGTTTGATTTGGAGCACTGCTATTATTATTATTGTTAAGTTAACATAACAGTGGAAACATAAAATGCGATGTAAAGAAGTTGACTCTCCACAAAGGGAACAGTGGTTGAATTATGTATTCCTTTTTGTGTCTCAGACACAGAAGCCACAATGCGCACTCAAGAAAACATTTGATTGTCAACTGAAATAGCTTATCAAACGACTGTATATTTCCTTTCTGTCCAATAAGTGTATGTGTATATTCATTTTGAAACAGGAGCATGTTGATTTTGCGCATCCAAAGTCAAAGTAGATTTTGTTAAGTCTTCTTTGGCTGCGTTCTGTGTTTTTGTTATCAAGCAGCATGCTGGAATGACGCCAACATGACATGTAGGGATTGGGAAGAGAATTGAAGCAGCACAAACCTAGAACATCCCTGCTAATCCTGCTGTAAATAGCATGATGGGACAAATTGAAAACGGTCAAATATTTGGTAAATATTTGCAGTTGCTTGATGTTTTTATTTTGATATTAACAGCTAACCCGGCCTGGCGCTGGATTAGGATGATGCCATGTGGGTAAACTTCACGCTCAAGGCTGTATGAGCAAAGCCAAGATGGCCTTTTCTACGAAAAATATAATGTTCGGTGCTAGCAGCAATGTCTGCAATGTAGGTGTTTGTTTTTCAATCAACATATTCGCTAATATTCAGTGAAGACAATGTTTAACATAGATCAGGGCTCGCAAGACACGCTCTGAAGCTGCATGGGGCTCTTTTTAAAACATGGAAAAAGGTAGGGGAGGCAAAATACATTTTTCATTTTAATATGATTTCTTTAGGAGGAAAAACATGACACAACATCCTTAATGTTTTCCAATGATGTAAAAATGTGGAGTTAGATGACTTTCAATGTTTGCAACCATTGCCTCCAATAAGCGCATCTTAATGATGTCACTTTTGTTTGTAAAGACGCACATTCAATCTTTTGTCCAATTCTCACTTCGTAACGCTTGTTATGACTTTCACCATTTTTTTTTATGAAAGGAGTGTTTGAATTCTATAAAAGACTAGATCTCTCTGTGTGCTGTTTCTATTCTGACAACCCATGGCATGAGACTATTACGAATAAAAAGCATGTGTTTTCTGCCTCCAAAATAGCCCACCTTAATGACTTTACTGTTGTTTGCATTCCATGCTGAGTCCAATTCTCACTTCATAATGCTTGTACCCATAATTTTCATCGTTATTTATGTATTTTTTATCCTGAAAGGGTTGTTACCCATCAGGAATTTTACAGTACAAATAAAAGAGTAGACCTCTTTGTGTGCTTTTTCTATTTTGACAACCCACGACACAAGACTATTCTGACTCAAAAGTTTGTGTTTTCTGCACCGTTGATGCAGGCCTACGTTATGTAGGTTCCATTTTTTTAAATACTCAAAATAAAAATGACATTAAAACAGATTTATTTACTATATTTCTATAATTTCTTTTTTTTTTTATAGTTTTTTTTATGAACAGTTAGAAAAGGGAAAACACGGTCACATTGAGCATCATCTGTACTGGACATCAAAACAAAACAGAGATCACATAACCATCTCAATAAAATGTTTTACATTTCTTGCACTTCTGTTTATGCAATGTCCTGTTCACTGTGCCATATGAGAAAGAAAATAAATAAATACATCTTCCTTTCCTTTCGGCTTTTCCCGTCACCACAGCGAATCAGAGACCTCCATCTTCAGAGGTTTGATCCGCATGTTTGTTTTGGCCAAGCTTTTACATCGCATGCCCTTCCTAACACAACCCTCTGTATTTATCCGGGCTTGGGACCGGCACAAGAAGACTTATGTCCCTTTGTGGCTACAGAACAAGCAACTCACTCAGTAAAAGGCTCCCAAACACAAAATGGTCATCGAATAAATAAATAAATAAATAAATAAATAAATAAATAAATAAATAAATAAAAATAAGAATACAATAGAAGAATACAATAAAAATAACGAAGAAAAAAATAACACTAATTATAATAATAACAATACTTAAAATTTTTAAACCAACTCGAGTGGATTGGGGTTAATAGGTTAACTTAAATATCTTTATAAGCACTTAGGTTGCTGTAAAATTTTCCCAGGTATCCCACCGTCCAGGGGTGCTCACACTTTTTCAGCATACGAGCTACTTACAAAAACTACCAAGTCAAAATGATCTACCCACGACAAAAATGCAAAACATAATTATTTTCAAATGTTTTAAGGATTCTTTGTATGTACAATGTATGTTGATGTACCTTGCATAACTGAATAAGCCAATATTGCATAACACACATAATAACTACATATACATAACATAATAAATAACTTTTTTTTTTTTTGTAATTGCCTGAGTTTACTTTGATGACTTGCACTGAATTGAATCAGCCAGGGATGCATATTCCGGACAGTAGCTGCTGACAGCCAGCCTCAAGCACATTTCCAAATGTTCATCATTCATGGTGGAACGGTATTTGGGCTTAATGATCTTCATGTAGGAAAAGGCTGAGTCACATAAATAAGTGGAGACGAATAATGCAGTCAAGGAGGTAGCACATTTCCTTATGTTGGGGTACTTTTCCTGTGTGAGTAAGTTACAGAACTGTCCAAGTCTCTGAACGAGTCAGCTGCTTCAAAGAATGCTTCTTTTACCATCTCTCCGTCTTGGAAGGGCTTATTGTTTTTAACGATGGCGTGACTCACCCAGAAAGATGCTTCGGTGGCGACTTCGCTTTTGAAGTATGTTGAGTGAAAAATGACTGCTGTCCGGACAACTGGGATTTTAGTTCGTCCACCGTTCTCTTTCTCAACTGGCTTTTCGGCGCGAAGTCAATGTCGTATTTTCCATGAACAGTCCGAAAATGACGCTCCACATTTTCCCATTCCGTATGAAAGTAATATGTTTTGCCCCCTTACTTGGTCCCGCTTTCTCACTCATTTTGATCACCATATGTTTTAGCAAGGGCTTAAAATCTGAGGTAATTCGCTGACTAGCTTGTAAATTTTGCTGCGTTTAGCGCCGTTGTTTACGCATGCACGGCGACCTAAAGGTAAAAATTCAGTGGTCATCTGAATGGTTGCCCTGTATGTCAATCAAGTGACGGGACGTTTGATAGGCTGACAAATGTTTTTTTTTTACTGTAACGCTGCGATCTACCAGTACTACCTCCGTGATCGATTAGTAGATCGCGATCGACGTAATGAGCACCCCTGCCATAGTCTCTCAAATTTCTCTCGCTCGCCTCGGACAATGAATGTAAGCTTTTCCATTTCATAAATTTCACCGACCACCTTAAACCAGTCTTTGACTGTTGGGGGCTCTTTTGTTAGCCATCTCCTCGTGATTGCATTCTTGCTTGCTAACAGCACGATGTTGTACGGATTTATATTTCTGGGCAGAGTTAATGATTAAATCCGATTCCAGTCCCAGATACAGGGTTTCAAAGGTTGGAGGAGCCACTTTCCCCACGATCCTACCCATTATCATTCTTGACTCTTTCCAGTATTTGGAGATGACCGGGCATTCCCAAAACACATGATAATGTGACGCTTTGTTGTTGCCACAGGATCTCCAGCAAGCTGTACTCAATCCTTGTGAATGCCCTTGAGCCGCAACTCTAAAAAACCTGACTATCTTCTCCCACCCAAATTCTTTCCAAGAGAGAGTGGATGTACAATTCCATTGCTGTGCTATTGTTTTTCCCATGCTTCCTGTTGGATTGTAATGTCTCTCTCTTCCGACCACTTGTTCTTTATATATGTTGTTTCTCCTCCTTTCAATTCGTGCAACTCTTTGGATATTTTTGATACAATACCTCTTCCAGGTTTTGACCTATAGGTTAATAGGAATATCTTAATTAAGCCGAAACCACTTTGTTGGACCCATCCTTTATGTAGGTTTATCGCTAAATAGTGTCTGAGTTGGAGGTATCTACAGAAGTCATGATTACTCAATCCATAGCTGTTTCTCAGGTCTTGGAATTGTCGTATCCCTCCTTCCTCAAGGAGGTCTCTGTAGATCTTTAACCCTTTTCCAACCCATTTTTGAAAACCTGCATCTGTTCTGTATGGTAAAAAAAATCTGAGTCCTATCCATTTTAGAAGCAAATACGGGCTATTGTCTTTATCTTGTTTTAATATTCCATGCCACACCTTGATTGAAGTCTTGACCCAAGGATTAACACTTTTAACATAATCGGTTAATTTGGGGTATCCAATAATTGCTTGCAATTATTGTTTTGAATTACACTTTATTATTATAATCAGAATACCTTTATTCGTCCCACAATGGGGAAATTTGCAGTCCACAGCAGCAATTCACGTTCATTTAGATTGCTTCCACTCTTTGTAATATTCCAAGAAATGGAACCAGATTCCATTTGATCAAGTATTTCTATCATTTCAAATCAATGAAACATACTGTAATTCAGGCGGGATCCTACAATAGAGTAGTCATGTGGTACGTCATTCTGCACAAATAATCATTGAATTTAATTTTGAAAGCTTATGTATTTGTAATAAATTTAGTAATTTTGATAGTAGGCTAATAATAGGCACACCAATTCTTAAAAAGCCTGGATCTGATGCCAATGACTACAAAAACCCTCGCCCCATTTCTCACCATCCTTTTATTTCCCAAATCCTTGAGAAAGTTATTTACCACTGGCTCTCGGTCAAATATAGAATCAACTTTAATAATATTCTTTATATACAGTAAAGTCTCGTTATATCGCTAGTCAAGGGAGTCCGAAGAAATATCGATATAACCGGGACTATCGATATATCCGACCATGTTTGCATGTAATTTTCTCCATGCGTGCATAGAAATAGTATCGATATAACCGGGACTATTGATATATCCGATATCGATATAACGAGACTTTACTGTATTTCAAGGTATCCATAACCCTGCCCCCCATACCTATCTGACCTTCTTCTAATTTCTATTCCCTGTCGTTCCCTCAGATTCTCTTCCTCACTCCACCTCTGTGTGCCCTCCCTGCCTGTCTCAGCATGATGGGGGACAGAGCTTTCAGCTACTATGCCCCCAAACTCTGGAACTCACTTCCTCACAACATTTGTAACATAGATTCTCTTCCCATCTTCAAATCCCATTTCAAACCCCACCTATTTAAAATTTCATTTTCTGTGTAGCTCTGTCTCTTGTTTCTATTTATAATTGTATTTTATTCGTTGTGTTCGATTTATAATTGTATTTTATTTATTATTGTATCTATGCTTGTCTGTGACCAAAGTGTCCTTGAGAGCTTTGAAAGGAGCTTGAAATAAAATTTATTATTATTATTATTATTATTATTATGATTAATATAGCTAAAATAGTGAATGAATATGTGATGACTTCATTATGTCATCTCGACAGATTTGCTTTTTTTTTTGGACCAATATGACTCTTTCAACATCTTGGATTGCCGACTCCTGAAATGGACTCTGTAGTCCAGGCATGTCCATCGGCAGGCCTGGAGGGCCGCCATCCTCCCTGTTTTCGACGTCTCCTGGTTGCAGATCCAGTTGATCAGTTCATTAGCAGAATTAGAACCATCTTGATAATTTCAATCAGGTGCATTGCTCCTGCCAGAGGTGGAAAACAGTCAGGACAGCGGCCCTTGAGGACTGACTTTGGACACCCCTGATGTCGTCTGTACAATAAAAACATTTCTGCAAATCACATATGTGAAAACCAGCAGTAACACGGCGACTCACCATTTTTATTTATCTAGTAGGAACACGGTATTCCACATGAATCCATTATTTTACATGATTAGATAGATGTTATTATTGACATGTTATCATGATTACATTATGATTCTGGGTGCAGTCTGTGTTTAGTGTGACCACCATTTGCGTCTGGCAGTGCAACATATTGATTCAAAAAGTTTCTTGATCGTGGCCTGTGGAATGCTTGTCCATTTTGTCAATCCTCGGGCGGTCTTGTAGTTGACTGGTTAGCGCGTTGAGCTATCAATGCAGAGGTACAGGGTTCGAGTCCGACTTGTGGTGCTTGCATTGGGAGAAGATGCCTGCGTGGGCTTCCCCCGTGTACTCTGGTTTCTTCCCACATTCCAAAAACATACATGGCAACTGTTCTCTAGGTGTGAGCTCAAATGTTTTTTTTGTCTATGGGTGCCCTGTGATTAGCTGACAACCAGTTCACAATGTTCCCTGCCGACTGCCCAAAGATGGCTGGGGAAGGCTCCAGTGAGTTTGCTTGCGTTCTACGGGTACTCCAGTTTCCTCCTACATTTAAAAAAACATGCTGGGTGGATGAATGGAAGAGTTCAAATTGGCCCTTTTTTGAGTGTGGATGTTTGGCTGGCAATCAGTTCAAGCTGTTCCCCACCTACTGCTCTGAGGCAGCTGGGATAGGCTCCTTGAGTATTAGTGAATCTGTATCATAATTAGTATTCTTGTTTTGTGCTTTAACCACACTATCGTAAAAAATCATGCTGTCAGTTTAGTTGTTTTGAACATGGTCTTTCAATGAAGTTTGACTGGATTGGATTGAAATATATTCCAGGCTGGCATGAGTAACTGTTTCTATTTTCCGATCCCTTAATAATTTAAAATAAAAAAACAAGTTCACCCGAGACCCAAAGAATTATGTTGTGGAAAATTAAATAAGCCCTCTATTTATTGCAGAGTCAACAATATGAAGGACAAACAATGAGACAATGAAAAAAAGCTCCCAAAGGCAGCTGAAGTTGAATGAACTATCTGATTTCAGGGCCACGGCTTCTCTGTCAGATTTCATTTGATCAATCATCTGAGCATACGTCAAAGCTTAAAAACCTTGTCACCCAAGCACAGTAATTATGATATCAATATTTGTGCATTCATTTTATTCAATCAGGATCACTGTCTGACTATCATCTGTATTTTAAAGAGGCATGGACAGATGCAGTCACCTTAAAACAAGGTCACAAGGGACTTGGAAATTATAATATTTTACTATGTTTTTGAAATACTTGTTTGACTGACTACTAGTGTGGCTGGAGTGTTAAAATCTGCCTGTCTTACTGTAAAATCTTCGGTGTTGATGTGCAATGTAATGTAATGTAATGTAATGTAATGTAATGTAGTTAAAAATAAATAAATTAGTATCAAGTCGCATGCGTTCTTCAGTTTTGCCTTTGGGACCTTTATTATTGTCTGGGTACTATACTTTGAATAGTGCCTTTTCAAAATCAAACCCTAACAATAGAAACAATTGCCTTTGTATATTCTATTTGGGACGCAGCGAAGGAAAGCAAATACAACTGTCGTGAAGATACTTTAGTTGCAGCATCAATTCATACGAGGTCACTGGGGTCTTTTCTGTGTATGTTGCTTGTATTTGGGACTGCATTATGCTAAAATGAGTCCATTTGAGAACAAAAAGATATTCCAAGCATTTCACAGGAAATGCCCATAGGTGACTGCTGCTGTGCCACATGTATGTTATGGCGGTGGGGAATGTAAATTTTTCATAGCGGACACTTCTGTTCACTGAAGCTTGCTAATAAGATCTGCTCTTTGTCCTCCTCCGGCCATTCAAGAGGCTTTGTGCCTGGCCCACATTTGAGAGCAGGATTCAGCTACTGGTCATGCAGCTGCATACCTGCAGTTTATGATATACCGGGCAAATCAACAAAAGATGACAAACATTGGGACATTCATAGGAATGCTTTTGGAACAATTTGAAGCCAAAATGAAAATAACAGACAACATAGTCTTGATTGAAATGAGCTTTTTTTTTTCAAGAATACAGTAAGTGTCCAGTATTTTTTCCCAGATCCCAGGTGACTTAATGACATGTCTGTTACGGCCTCACAATTACAGAACACATTTCTATTTTTAGCGCCATTGAACCCAGGAGCGGGAAAACTAACGCTGCTCAGCCAGCCTACTACTGCATGCCAACTGCGAGTAATCTTTTGATGCCATGACAACTGCTGACAGAATTAAAGACTTCCATCAGGCCAGAAAAAAAATCGATAAAAGTTAATTGTCAGTTTAAAGGAATGTGTAAAAAAAATGCTAACCAGTGTAACCAAACAAAACCGGCATTCAAAATACAGTAAAGTCTCGTTATATCGATATTCAAGGGAGTCCGAAAAAAATATCGATATAACCGGGACTATCGATATATCCGACCCTGTTTGCGTGTAATTTTCTCCGTGCGTGCATAGAAATAGTATCGATATAACCGGGACTATCGATATATCCGATATCGATATAACGAGACTTTACTGTACCTTATAATTCATTGGCAGTTGTATGCATGAGGTGCAGTTTGATTCCCTTTTGCTGCACATTATTCTAGATCGGGGTCGGGAACCTTTTTCACAGTGACAGCCACACACACACACACACACACACACACACACACACACACACACACACACACACACACACACACACACACACACACACACACACACACACACGCAAACACATACACACACACACACACACACACACACACACACACACACACATACATACATATATGTATATGTATATGTAAGTATGATCTCAATAAAATGTCAGGATTTATTATTTAAAATAACTTTGTGATAACACACGCCATTAATATGATTAATATGAATGATTTTCTGTTCCTAATGATTGGTAAAAATCCAGCCAAACTATCGTAATGAAAGTCAACTTGCCGGGTCCATATGCAAAGTGCTCGCTAGGCTGTACACCAGGGGTCGGGAACCTATGGCTCGCGAGCCATATATGGCTCTTTTGATGATTGCATATGGCTCGCCGATAAAACCAAATACATATTCTCGTTTTTTTCACCGTTCATTTCCGGTTAGGGCTGCAGTTGGCGGAAAGCGCAATTTTGACTGGATGACACTGACAAGTTGAAACAGGTAAACGCCCCTTTAAATGAGCCCAACGAATGCACTTCAGCTTGAATGCTCCGGAGGATTCATTTGCCTTTGTGCAGAGAAAAGGTTCTGATTTTAATTTGCAATGAAACAATACCATCGATGAAACAGTCGAATGTCAGTGACATTTTAACAAGCCCCATGTTAACGTTAGCATCAACATACTTCTGCGAGAAGTAGATTGCAGATGTTGAAGCTTATGAGCCGTGTGTAGGCTAGCTAGCAGGAACTTCGCCTCTGGACCGGCAAGTTCAACTTCATTCCGGTCGTTTGCCTGGATTTTTACCAATCACGAGAAACGGAAAAGCATTCGTGGGAAAAAAGATGGCGGAACGGTGAGTTATTTTGAATAATACATTTTGATATTTTGTTTAAAAGTGGCCGCTCGCGTTTGTATGTGGGCGCACGCGTGCGTGCGTGTGTTTGTATGTGGGCGCGCGCGTGCGTGTAGCTCTCACTGAAAAACATTTCTAAATATTTTACTTTTATGGCTCTCTTAGTCAAAAAGGTTCTCGACCCCTGCTGTACACTGATCATTAGCTTACATGCTTGCTTTCTGCTGTCTCTTGCAGAGTATACTGATGCTAACTTTAGCATGGGGCTTGTCAAAGTGTCACTAACATTCGACTGTTTGATTGATGATATTGTTTCATTGCAAATTAGAATCATGGCAGAACCTTTTCTCTCGACAAAGGCGAATCCTTCGGTCCATTCAACCTGAAGTGTACGATACTCGTCTTCTTTTTTTTACTTGTCCGCTTATTGAAAAGGGGGCGTTAACCTGTTTTGACATCTTCGGCCCCTTAGTCAGTATCATCCTATCAAATTGCACTTTCAGCCAACCTAGGTCAATATCATACAATCAAATTGCGCCTTCAGTCAACTGCAGCCTAAACAGAAAATGAACAGCGAAAAAACGAGAATATGTGTATTTAGTTTTATCTGCGAGCCAGATACAATCATCAAAAGAGCCAAATATGGAGTGATCTTTAGTCGCCTTTGTTCAGTTGACGTCGCCAAAATCTTATATGTCACGACTCACTGCCACCACATGCCTGCCAATGTCAGCCATGTTTGCTATAAGTTCAAACTAATGTCAATGTTATCGTCAAATATGCCCTATGTTAACATACAACAAAGACAACATTTCTTTCCTCTGAACCACATGAGAGAGATGAGCCAAGCTACGTTTGAAAAGCAACTACAGTAAAGTCTCGTTATATCGATATTCAAGGGAGTCCAAAAAAATATCGATATAACCGGGACTATCGATATATCCGACCCTGTTTGCATGTCATTTTCTCCGTGCGTGCATAGAAATAGTATCGATATAACCGGGACTATCGATATATCCGATATCGATATAACGAGACTTTACTGTATGTAGCTGTTCAACAACTGAAGGTTCATCAAATACTTTATGGCAAATACTTGATGGTGAGTTGAACCAACAATCATTCACAGTCACACTGATGGGCAGCTCAGATTATTTGAAGAAACCCCCTCGCAAAATCCAAGCAGAAGGCCCTGAACCATGTTTTGAACACAGGACATCTCAACTGTCAGGCAGGGATGTGGAAAAACTACCGCAGGATGCACGGCATCTTGAATTCGTCTAGTTGGAGATTAGTAGACTCAGGACACAGCATGAACTGAATGACTGCATGTTTTAAAATTCACAAGACAAATTTGAACTGTGATGCTCATAAATGAGGTCTCCACATTGAGACAGTAGGCCTAATTGATCACGAGATGATGTCATGAGAAAGAAAGCAATAGGCAAACAGTTTAAACTCTTGCCCCTGCAAGGAACAGATTACAGATTACTTCACAAACCGGCCACATTACGTGAGGGCAAAGAACTGTGAGTCGGACAGGCTTCTCTGGAGCCCTGGAGCGCCGCAGGGGACAGTCCGGGCTCCATTCCTGTTCACCCTCTACACCTTGGATTTCAATTATAACACTCCAACCTGCCACCTTCAGAAGTTCTCTGATGACTCAGCTATTGTCGGCCTCATTACAGAGGGAGGTGATCGGGTGTACAGGGGACTGACCAAGGACTTCGTGGACTGGTGCCAGCAGAATAACCTCCAGATCAACACCGGGAAAACCAAGGAGACGGTTCGTCTGTGTAAGCTCCCAGTCGTACAGGAATGGTCCATCGACCAGTAAGACCTTAGTTTGCTGACGAAGTTTCTTGAATAAGAAGCGAAACGTCCGACACCTTCAAAGAAGTACAGATGACGGCTGAAGAAACCTTTTCATCAAGAAGTTGCTTGATGATTTCTCCAGGAAACAATCCTGACCTGCACCGTTGAACATCCAGGGTACGGACATAGAGAGGGTGACCTCCTACAAGTACCTGGGTGTTATTCTCAACAATAAACTGGACTCGCCGATAAACACGGATGCCCTAATCAAAAAGGGACAGAGTTGCTTTTCCCTAATCAGGAAACTGGGGTCTTATGGGGTTCAGGGGTCACTCCTGAAGACTTTCTATCGCTCTGTGGTTGCTTCAGCCATCCACCATGGAATTGTCTGCTGGTCAGGCAGCATCACCACCCGGGACAGAAAAAGACTGGAGCGGCTGGTCAAGAGGGCCAGTTCTGTCCTGCGCTGCTCGCTGGACTCTCTGGAGGATGTGGGCAGCAGACGGATGCAAGCTATACTAAAAGCTATGATGGACAGGCCATCCCACCCCCTCCTGCCCACCCTGACAGCACTGGGTAGCTCATTCAGCCAGAGACTGTTACACCCACACACTGCAAGAAGGAGAGGTGCCGCCGCTCGTTCCTACCGACTGCTGTCAGGCTTCTTAATAATCACATGAGAGTGACAAAAAAACTGTACTGTACTGTAAATAGCAGATCCACCTTATATTGATCCAATACAGTTATATATATCAAATATGTTTTTTATTCTTGCACTTGGTAAAGTTTTTTATGAAACATTTGTTGCACTGTTACAGTATACATCTGAGTCTTCTGTCATTTTTATTATGCTTAGAACATTTTGGTTTTTATCTTTTCATCCCCCAACCCAACCCCCTTCAAATTGGTGCTGTGGACTGCAAATATCCCCGTTGTGGGACTATTAAAGGCTTTCAGATTCTAATTCTGAACACCGTGCCATGACCCATGATGACCTCTGACCTGGCAGTTTGTGGGCAGGAGAGTGACGTATGACATGATAGGGCAACGAGGCTTTGGGTCAGTTCTTTTGTTGTCTGCAAAGGAGGGTTAACAAGTAGTCCATGTGTGAATGGTGGGGTTGGCTTCTCAGCTATTATATGGACTTGCTGCGACAGAATGCATGGACCGTCACACGGGATACGGCTTTGGTCTGACACCAATGACCTTATTTTCAAACAAACGGCATGTGACATAATCCATCCTGCCTGTCAGCCAAGTGCATGGGGAGGTATTACTCACTAACCTGTTGCCTTGTTGGGGCAGTATAACCTCCGTTTTTTACCGTAATCCGTTCCAGAAACCTGTTTAAAAACCAATTTGGTCGAAAACCCAAACATTTTCCATTATAATGAATGTAATCGATGTTTGCTTTTTTTATCCTTATTGAACAAAACAAACACCTCTGCTCACAATGGAATGTGACACGTGTATATCTATCTATCTATCTATATATATATGCGATTGGCTGGCAACCAATTCAGGGTGCCCCCCCGCCTCGTGCCCGAAGACAGCTGAGATAGGCTCCAACAACCCCCGTGACCCTAATGAGGAATAAGCGGTACGGAAAATTATATATACATATATATACACACACACACACACACACACACACACACACACACACACACACACACACACACACACACACACACACACACACACACACACACACACACACATATATATATATATATATATATATATATATATATATATATATATATATATATATATATATATATAGTAAAGTCTCGTTATATCGATATCGGATATATCGATAGTCCCGGTTATAGCGATACTATTTCTATGCACGCACGGAGAAAATTACATGCAAACAGGGTCGGATATATCGATAGTCCCGGTTATATCGATATTTTTTCGGACTCCCTTGAATATCGATATAACGAGACTTTACTGTATATACATACAGTGAGACCTCAGCTTACGAACTTAATTGCTTCCCTGACAGTGTGTAAGCCAAAAAGTGTGTATCACAAAAAAACACATTCCCATAGCAAACCATTAAAATGGGAATAATCCGTTCCCAGGTTTCCATAAAATATACTTTTCAACTAAATAAGCCTTAAAACTACACACAGCTTACCTTATTCTATGTAGAATAAATGTGCTATTGTATTGTAATGAAATAAATACACTGCACTATATAATAAAGTCACTTTATTTACATTTGTGATGGTCGTTGATGGCTCTTAATTGACACCTGTTGCTTTCTGACTTGTAAGGTCTTACGAAACTGAGGCATCACATTATCATTCATCAGGTTGATGATTCTCATAGCCTTTTCTGAATGGAACTGTTCAATAAAAGCCTGCACAAATCAAATCCTCCAAATCCAATGTCATCTGCATCCACTTCGACTCCCGTAGGTGCTGGCAGAGATTCTATTACAACAAAAGGCGCGAGTCTGATGATTCCACAGACACGGAATAAAACGCGTCATTAGTCACGTGAAAGCGTGGTGGAAATGAAGAATGTTACTCTCAGGGAAGTGACACACAGCGTGAGAGATGTGTCAGGCTGAGATTCACATGACAGCCGCGGTGTGCACATGTGACGCCGCAAACGCACACCTCGTTCGTGTTTCTCAATGATCTCATTTTCCTCGACTGTGATTTTATTTTTTGTGTCTTCTCCGGCTGAACACGACCCTGTTTTTTTTTCGGTGAGATAATAGTAAAATTATCTGCTAAAAGCTCCTCAGAGGCGATCGACATGTGAATTCAGAGAGAGGGGGCGTGGAAAGTAGCGGCGGCTGGAGCTATGTTCGGTCGTGTGCTTCCGCCGAAGACCCGAAGATCACTCCGCCAGATTCGAAGAGCACTCCGCCAGCCGTGGTGGGTGTGTATCGTGAAAAGTAGTGCGTATTTCAAGGTTTAATTTTCATAAATTTGACGTTCGTAAGACAAAAAGTTCGTAAAAAAAGGTGTTCATATATATATATATATATATATATATATATATATATATATATATATATATATATATAAGCAGACGACCGAACAGCGCTCCAGCCGGCGCTACTTTCCACGCCCCCTCTGTCTGAATTCACACGTCGATCGGGTGGTGAGACGAGGATTCTTTTAAATTTTATATATCCGTGCTGTTCCCAGCACTGCGGTTTTCTGGACCGAGATGTCCAATGTTGTGCCCGGGATCTGTTGCAACCACTCGTCGAGTTTGGGGGTCACTGCCCCGAGTGCTCGGACCACCACAGGCACGACTGTCACCTTTACCTTCCAGGCTCTCTCCAGCTCCTCTCTGAGCCCTTGGTATTTCTCCATTTTCTCATGTTCCTTCTTTCTGATGTTTCCATCACTCGGGACCGCGACATCCACGACTACGGCTTTCCTTTCCCCTTTATCTATGAGCACGATATCTGGTTGGTTGGCCATTACCATCTTGTCAGTCTGTCTCTGGAAGTCCCACAGGATCTTTGCTCGGTCATTCTCCACCACCTTGGGAGGCGTTTCCCATTTTGACCTTGGGATTTCCAGTCCATACTCCGCACAGATGTTTCGGTAGACTATGCCAGCCACCTGGTTATGGCGCTCCATGTAGGCTTTCCCTGCCAGCATCTTACACCCTGCAGTTATGTGTTGGATTGTCTCAGGTGCCTCTTTGCACAACCTACACCTTGGGTCTTGTCTGGTGTGGTATATCCCTGCCTTGATGGCTCTGGTGTTCAGGGCCTGCTCTTGGGCAGCCAGGATGAGTGCCTCTGTGCTGTCCTTTAGGCCAGCCCTCTCTAGCCACTGATAGGACTTCTTGTGAGAGATATATATATATATATATATATATATATATATATATATATATATATATATATATATATGTATGTGTGTTTATACCATTGTCTGAAACTCATGACAACAAGTTACGAGACACCAGGGCAGACAACTCTAAAAAGTTGCCAGCCCAGCCATAAAGTTGCCGGCCCCACTTGAAAGACAATAAGACTAATTGTCAAAAAAAAAAAAAACCATTGTTTCAAATATTAAGGATTTTTTAAATTATGGATCTACCTACGACAAATGCTCCCCTGCTTAATTTATCGTAAATATCGCCGTGCCGCGTATGCAAATTGCCAAACGAACTGAAATTCTGAAATGTCCAAACCAAACGAAAATTTCATAATCGGAATAATTTATTCCGATTTCAGAATCTTTGTTCAAACGTTTTCTTTATTGAAAAAAAATCTTTTTTTTTCTTCAAAAAAGTTGTCGGCCACCCGGGTGGAGACGTTTTGTAAATTGTACGCCCGACGTAAAAATTACAGCGTCCGGGCAGACGTTATTTCAGACACTGATATATTTCAGACACTGATATATACATACACACACATGTATATGTATATGTATATGTGTATCACCACCCCTCTCCACCCATGCTTCATTTTCTTCTTTCTCCATAGTCGCCCTGACCAACTGCGACAGAGTCACTCCAGTTACCCAGAATAAAGTCGATGCAAAAACAGCTGCGGAAGCCAAGATACCTGAAGGAGAACTTTTGTTGCAGGTCAGTAAAGACATAAATTGATCAAAGGATTATTTGTTGACAGCGTCACTGAATCTCAACAACTATCAATGTGTAACAACTTGATATTCCTCATGTTATTTTCAATATCTCAAAAGTTCGCAGAATTCTATTGAGGCCATCTATTTGGATGCCAAAATTCTCATAGTGGCTTTTCATTCACACATCTGGCACTGTCTGGTGGGCACTCATGCAACAATACTGCACTCTCTTGTGCACTACAATAGTCCATTGCTTGTTGACCAAAATATTTCTAAACTAAACATGCACTGAAGCGTTCAGTGTTTGAGATTTTATTCTAATCTGTTTATTTGTCAGGGCGAAAATACAAAACTATGACTCATCCACTTTTGCGGTCTTTGGGACAATGTCAAAGAGGAGGCTATTTCAATGTAGAGTAATTCAGTCCATTCTTCAAAACTGCTTTTTTTGTTTAGTGTCACAGTGCTCTGGCACCCAGCCATTCTGATATTCAGTGAAAGGCAAATACTGTTTCACAGCACTGTATAATGAATAATAAAATTTCATCTACCAAGAATGTTGTCATATTAACTAGGTACATTTATCACAGCAACATTGCTCATCCTGTGTCATGCTCTTACTCTGACAGAGAGAAAGAGACAAAGCGCATTACTTTTTGTTGTGGATGTAGATGACGATCCATACACTGTAATGTCAGCAAATAATCAAACTTTAAAGCACTCTTGTCATGCATTCTGATGTCACAAGTTCTCCTACTCACTTTGTTATTGTAGCACAAGACAATTTATAATCCATTAAACACACAAGCGACTTTGTGCCCGTGCCTCATAAACTGGACTGCTCAGAAATATGCAAATGAACATAGACAAGTAATACATAATTAAGGCACTTCAGTTAAATAGATGAACATATTTTTCATAACACTGTATGCCTTTGTGGCTCATTCTTCATGTTGTTGGTCTAGTGTTAGCACCAAGACAAATTCCAGTATCCGCTTGCTGACAAAACCTAAACACATAATGGAGAAAAATATTTTTCATTTCGGTCATGCAACATAAATGACTTCTAAGAGACTAATGTCATAATATAAACCATTCTTGAGACTTTTTCTAATCAGAGTCACACATATGCTTTGTACTAATTGGGTGATTTAATTGAATGGGACCCACCCTCAATCTTTGATCAGTCAGTTTTCAAATTTTATATCAGGGCCTTTATCAAAAGTGATGGGTTAATAGGGGTACAAAGGCGACCTGAGATTTTGGAGGCGGCGGCAGCATGCGAGACGGAAAGGGAACTGTGAGAGTGAGGGTGTTTGTTGACCACCGGACACTCATTTCTCCCACCCTGTTGTATTGTAAGTAATTGTCACTGTCAAGTTATGTTGGTTTTTTTTAGTTCACCCCCTAACTTGAAAAGGGGTTTTGGCTGTGGTGACCGGGGTTACACTGGGACTTCACTCTTTGACTCCAATGATGAGACAGATTTCGCCTTTCTTTTTCCTCTTTTATTTTGGACTTAATCGTCTCTTTTCTCATTGAAAAGACAATTGGAAGATTGCAAGCTGATTTCAAGATTGCAAGTTTGCAAGTTTGCAAGGTGAAAAACCTTTGAAGAAGGTAAAACACAAACAGTAATTAGGTTTACATTTGAAGGCTTAACAGGCTGGTTTTGACAAAAATCAAATTATCAAATAAATGGTCACAATAACAGGTTCTCTCACCGTCAGCCACCCTGGTCTTTACACAGTTGAACTCTACTGTCTTGGTAAACTCCTAGAGCAGTACTTGAACCGAACCGAACCTGAGCAGTGTTGCAACTGACTATTTTAAGGAGTGGTTGCTTCTGGCGAGAGCCTTTCTGATTTCTGAATGGCTTTCAGCTGCTGGCACACCTGCCTTCATTTCAGCTCTCTCCTCTGGGGGAAAAATGGTGCCACTTATCTTTGGACTACAGCTTTGGCCATATTTGTAGTTTTTACCAAGACACTCATCTTTGGACTACAGCTTCGGCCATATTTGTAGTTTGCCGAGACACCTCCCACTCAATCTTTCCATGGATACATCGGGAAAATTGCCAACTGTAGGCAAACGAAGTAAGTATGGTGGTCTTGCCAAGATTTTCTTATTTCTGTCCTCCAAATCAAATTGCTTGAATACAGTACAATATGCGATTGTAACTGTGTCTGTTTGAAGTCACGCACAATCTAAGAGGGATGTGTAGCTGGGCACAAAAAAGAGACAAACATGATTTAAAAAGTCTTCATCTTCTTCTTTTCCTTTTGGCTTTTCCCTTCAGGGGTCGCCACAGCGAATCAATGTCCTCAATCTAACCCGGTTTTGTGCATCCTCTTCTCTCACACCGGCGACCTTCATTTCAGGAGAGGGGTTGTGTTGGGAGGAATTTTTTGCGTGAATTAGGCATGCTTTCTCGCATAAAATAGCTTTACTCACGCTGTCGCCGGATAGCTGCTTTTCGTTAATCCAAATTAACAGAAGTTTTTCAACTTCTTCGATTGCCCGAGACCGTCGCTTTGAGAGCACGGAAACACCTTTTGCAACAGACGCACCTTTGATGGCTTCTCTGTTCCGGAGAATGGTAGCAATGGTTGACTTAGCATAGCCGTGCTCGGTCACTAAATTAACATTTCTTTTGGCATCATGACATCATTCACACCCTCTCCTCAGAGTTCAGACATTCTTGTCAAATAATCAGCATTTTTCTTTTGTTTGTCAGGGCAGATAATCTGATATGTGACCTGTTCTCCTAGTCACACTGTATGGCCCCTGCCACTTTGCCAGTATCTTACTTAGTCCCGTAGGTAACGATATTAACACCTTCTGTCCAGGGTGCCAATCTCTCCCTGATAAATTATTGCTGTTATTCTCGCTGGAGATCCTTTTCCAGCTTCTGACGGTCTGCATCTTCCGTTTCCTTCTGGAATTCTGGGTTCAGAAACCATGGGAATTGTAGCATGACTTGGATAAGGACACTGTGGAGGTTGGGCATATGTTAGGTAACCCAACATGGAAGTTTCTTGTGCCGGAGGAAGGTTTGTTGGCCTGGATGTTCGAGGGTCAGCGGAGGATAATGTTAACTCGATCGACTAGAAAATGTCCAGTCTTGCTTGTCATGGCGTATCTGATCTCTTAATTGGTTGATCTGTTCAATCAACAGCCCCTCTCTATGTTGAGAATATTGCATGACATTTCTGATTTCTTTCACCAATTCCTCATCAAGTTGAGCTCTGCTTGTACTCACTGTTTGAGTCTTAGGCTGCACCACTGGTTCCATCTCACTCTGCTCGGTTCCAGCCTTGGCTTGGTCAGACGCCTCATGAACAAAAAGAACGACATCTTCTTGGGGCAACTCAAGCTGCTGGTTTCCTTGATCCTCTTCAGAAGTCTCCAGTTCAGTTTGGTTGGCCCGTGTGGCACGACTTCATCCTCGTCCCACCTTCTTCATCTTGGCTTCCTTTTATCTTTTCCACTTCCGCAAGGCGTAGCGATCCCATCTTCTTCATGCAGGGTGAAACGATCCCACCACTTCCACCAATTGTGATGCGGCGAGACAGCAAGCAGGTGGAAAGATGATAAAATTTCACTCAGCCAGATCCAGGAAGGATATTTTGAGTTTTCTTTATTTGAAGTCGCGGTGGATATCAGTTTTCGGCAGGCCACAGGTAACACTGCTCTCCAGGCTGTCCTTTCTTCCTCTTCTTCCTCCCCGAAGTGACTTCCTCAGTCTGGTTTTAAAGGTGCTTCACCTGAGCTTTTGGCCAATCTAGTCCCAGCGGCAATTGGCCATTCCCAGGTGGTTGCAATCACCTTCTCAGAGACAATTAGTGGTCGCCCGTCTCTAATGTTTTGGATGGGGAGAAATGCGCACCTTTCTCCCATCCAAAATCCAGAAAACGCCAAATTATTTACGTATCCACGAGCCAGCAGGCAAGGAAGACCTCGCGGAACCCATCCTGCCCGGCCGCCAGATCGTTTCTTTGGCATCACGATATATATATATATATATATATATATATATATATATATATATATATATATATCCAGTAAAGTCTCGTTATATCGATATCGTTTATATTGATAATACTGTTTATTACGACACTATTTTCATTTCCGTGCACATTTCTAGTCTTTTTATGTATAATTAGTTGTTTTTACGATAATCCGGTTACTACGGTGCTCTTTTTCATCTCCCGCCGGCCATTTTGCTATGTTTATATCGATACAAAAGATACTTAAGGTGAATCGATATTTGCGTACAATACCACCATTATCGAAATCTGTATCGGTCGCTGTATTGGTCGCGCCTTGGTCGACTTGATCACGTGACATGGTCACGTGACTTGGTTACGTGACCAGCTCCCGTGTAGCAGATGGCATTTTCATTTTCAGACGCCAGCTCGTGTGTAGCAGACGCTGATAAATTCCTTATATGGAACTTGGATGCCCTCTTCTGGCGGCTTTTGGGTGCAACACGGTTCTCAGACCAAACATGTACAGTCATTCTAGTCAGGCACTCTCTCGAACTCCGTTGTCGGGTCCTCCCAAGCCCAGTCACGTCACCAGGTTCCGTGTTGTGTCCTGTCTTACCGAGCACAATAAAAAAGCGTAGCAGAGCTAAAATACAGTACTGTTGCTTGACACCAATTCCATCCATGGGAAAACGTAAGAATTGTGATATCCGAACAACGTACAAGGCTATCGTGTCTGTGGAGGACAATCCAACAAGCAAATCCTTCATTGCGAAAGAGTTTGACGTGACGTGCAGCAGAATACTTCATCAACGTAAGTAATGTAAACATCGCAGTTTTGGTTTTTCATCCATGTATTTAATTGTGTATCATTCAGATATCTTTATCGCTTCCAACAATCACTGTTTTTTTTCTTGGTTTCGTGTGAATAGAACGTGAGGATTTTGTATTGGTTGCATTTTTTGTCACGATCCGGCGGCGACAGTGGCAGCTGACGAGCGGGAACGTTAGGGATTGGTGGTGGATCGCTAAGCAGGACAGAGGCGTTGGTGCAGGCAGTAGATTTATTAACAGAAAGCGCGGGTCCAAGAAGACGCGGACCCGGTAAAAAGTTTGTAGAACAAAACAAAGAATGACTAAATGACAATGCTAGTGGGTGAGCGGCGGCAATCCACCCAACCACACTAACTAAGAAAACAAAGAGGCAGACGGGGGTGCAGAACAACCTACGACGCGGTGCAATAAAACAAACGCGTTCGTGGCTAGAATCAGTCCTCGGGTGAAGCAAATCACGTACTGATTACACGATCAAAGCACTGGCAGGGCGCGAGGCGAAGTATCTTCCGACGCTGGGTGAGTGGCAGCGTCGGGTTTAAATGTCCAACAGTCAGTGATGAGGAAATTGACAGCAGCTGGCGGACGGCGGGAGCGGAGGCCCCGCCCAGCTGTCAACTGGCTCATGACATTTTTGAAAGGAAATAGTCATTAAAAAAGTGCAGAGCAAGCCAACACAGTTAGCATAGTCATTGCGCAATCCATGGTGAGGCTCAGCCGGCTGCTGCCTCACCGCTCGTCTCCGTATTTGAACGGTAAATCTTAAAATTTAGCGATTTTGAAAAAAAATCCAAAAATTGTGAAGTTAAATGGAAAAGAACTTTAAAGTATAAATCACTAAATAAATATAACTGTTTATTTTTTCATTTGATATTTCCATGATGACACGGCCTCACCTGCCTCCCTGACTGCACGTCACTGTATGTATATATATATATACAGTAAAGTCTCGTTATATCGATATTCAAGGGAGTCCGAAAAAATATCGATATAACCGGGACTATCGATATATCCGACCCTGTTTGCATGTAATTTTCTCCGTGCGTGCATAGAAATAGTATCGATATAACCGGGACTATCGATATATCCGATATCGATATAACGAGACTTTACTGTATATATATAATGAGATAATGCCCTATCTCAGTGACGTGCGGCCATCATGGAAATATCAAATGACAAAATAAATTAAACAGTTATATTTATTTAGTGATTTGTACTTTAATGTTCTTTTCCATTTAACTTCACCATTTTTGGATTTATTTTCAAAATCGCTGAATTTTCACATTTACCGTTCAAATACTAAGTGGAGACGAGCGGTGAGGCAAGCCTCACCATGGATTGCGCAATGACTTTGCTAACTTTGCTGGCTTGCTCTGCAGTGAGACCGCATTGCTGTCCCTTTGCATATCGCGATTAACACTTTTAGTGTATGAACTAAATTTCTACACTTTAGCTGGTGTATATAATGTACAGTCACTGTACATTATAAACACTGTACAACAGTGTTTATTTTATTTTTACCAAAACTGTGTGCATAGGTGCGGCAACAGATCTCCTGCCGCATGACAGGGGGCGCTGGTGATTACAGAGATTCTTGCGCCTCCTCGGCTGCAGAATAATAGAATTAGTGAGAGCAAGCTACAGTAAACAGTTAGCAAGCCCAGCTCCGGCCCACACAAGGCTGCACACTCGGCCCGGATATGGCAATGAATGACGGTCCAGAAGTGGCCCGGATCCGGCAACCGCAATGTGGGCCGCATCCGGCCCGTATTGAATTACCAGATCCGGCCCAACGCTGGGCCAGAACAGGCTCCTGATGTCAGCCTTAATTGAACCATTTCTTTAATGAGCCATATTTCACCCTTATTTAAAAAAAAGGCAAAAACAATTGTTATAAAAATATTTTATTGTCATAATTTGTGAACCTCACACATAACTGCAAATATACTGGAAAACTACACTTTTCTTTATT
Organism: Hippocampus bargibanti; assembly: GCF_051943395.1. Taxonomy (NCBI): domain Eukaryota; kingdom Metazoa; phylum Chordata; class Actinopteri; order Syngnathiformes; family Syngnathidae; genus Hippocampus; species Hippocampus bargibanti. The sequence continues at coordinate 13,130,017 of NC_142741.1, forward strand.
TAACAGTGAACACAAGAGTTCAAACCGGAATGCATGTTGTTCTTGAACTGCAAATTTCTATCCGTCATATTCTTGTTCTCTCCATGCCCTCTTTTCACCATCCAAAGTCAGATGTAGCCATCTTTTGATTGTGACATCGATTTCCTGGTCTCATGCTTGGCAGTTAGGTCTCACAGCGGCTGTAAGAACTGTGAGAAAACACGGATGGACAGTGTGTTAGGAAAACAAACATTTGTACATGACATTACCATTTCTACTTCCTTTCCTTTCCTCTTACTTTGATAATTGCTGCTTTGATTTTGCTGATGTGAAATGTAAATATCTATTGCGAGATGAATAAAGGTCCATCCAAGCCAATGAATGATCAGTAAAATAACCCTTGAAATTTCTTAATCTGGGAGTGACACTGTGAGGTGGAATATTTGCCACCAAAACATAAAGGTGAATAATTTAGAATTAAATAGTTTATTCTGAATTTGAATTACATAACTTAAAGTTCAGTGACTCAGATATAGGAAGGCTCTGTATATCATAATCTTAATTTATTGAATAAGTGAATCTGAACAGTACAATTTGACTTTGAAAAGGCCAGTTTTTAAACTGTATTTGATCCTAACTGATAATTAAATTCTGTTTATTTTCATTTTCAGTCTTGCAAATACAACACAATAAACATCGATTTATATAGCGCTCTTACAAAAACTGAAGCTGTAACAAAGCGCTCAGGAGGGAAACGGGCAGGACAGTGGTCATTCAGGGCCAAGTTTGCACAATTCTCCAATAATGAAGACTGATTTGTATCAGTTTACCTCAACATATGTACATAGAGGTTTTTTGGTGGTGCCCCATCTTGTTGATTATTCCGTCAGTTACGCTGAAACTGACCATCCGACCAACACCGGTTCTGAGGGACGCATAAAGATCAGGCATGTCAATCAGTTTCGTGCACCATGATGCTAAGAAATAAAAGTTAGTTTCAACGTCAGCTTTTTTTCAAATTCAGGTTACAATTTTCATAATTGTTTTATGGTCTATTTCGTATCGCTGCAAGGTGAATCCAAATGAATTCCATTGTATTTCAGTTCAGAGTGATTTTTTTTATCTTTCCTGAAATCTGCGGCGGTTTCAAGCCCAACCAGTGACGTTTTGAGTCGTTTACTTTCAAAATCAGCACGCTTCAGTCTCGATTAAATACGTACAGCAAGTGAAAATGCTCGCAAAAATACACGTAAATAACCCTAAAGTTAGAGCACAATATATTAAAATATTTCCCTTTTCTACCATAAAGAGTCATATCCCCCTGTGTTCTCGGGAAGCCAGAAAAAGGGTGTGCTTGAGTGAGCTTGGGGTTACTGTACGGCAATATATAATAAAAGGCTGCATTCCAACGAAGTCTATCTCTTCGTTTTTGACCATTCGTGGAGCCATTTATTGCCATTCTCAACTACAACTCTCTCAACGAACACTTGTACCTTCTTTTGCAAATGTCAGTCCACTTCAACACAATCCTCCTGTGAGAATTATTTTACTGTGTGTGTGTGTGCATGTGTGTATGTCTCGAGTTCCGGTTCAATAGTGGCTAGCCATAACTGAGCCGGAGTTGTAAATTGATTTCCGGCCCAAATCCAGTTTGCCATAATCGGCCCACATCCGGTTTGCCATCATCGGCCCACATCCGGTATGCCTTAATTGGCCCACGTCCGGTTTGCCGGAGTCAAACCATGCCTCCTTTGCCGCATCTGGGCCGCATTCGGCCCAGATGCGTTTTGTCAGTGCCGACACAAGGCCGGCTGTGCCGGATTCATGCCGGATCCGGCCCAGATGCCATTGCTGACTGGGAAGGTATTGATGCCTTTACTCAGAAAAGCAGCGCATGGACTTCATTTACAAGTAAAGGTAACACGATAATAACATTCTTTTTTTAATTCTTTTTTTCTATGCTACAGTTTATCTTAAGAATGCTGACATGACATTTTAAACAAAACACGTTAACTGTTGCCAATCAAATTGTGAATAAGCTACTCTGTAGAGTTCATATGTTTGTAAATCTGACTGTGATGACGTCAGTGCCTCACCAGCCATGAACCTCACTGCACGTCACTGCCCTATCTATACTAGAACATAAGTTGGCCTTATGTTTTTGGGCAAATTTGGAATGGCACGAAAAACTAACAAAGTACCTCTCCAGTTATTATACGCTTTTGAGTAATTAGTGAAAAAAGGAGTTCTTGTACTTAATGGTGGTTTCTTGTTCAGCATTTTTGTACCGTCTTTGAATGGTAATTTTCATGCAAGAGAGTTCTTAGCACTAGAAACGAAACCTTTGCCCATCGCTGGACTTGGAAATGTCGAGGGATACTGTTTCTGTGTTTAAAATGTGGTAAAGTTCTTTGTAAAAGAGGCTTCTTCAATGAGGTTTTCTTCGTGGCCAAATGTTTTATTATACAAACCATCTGGCGCATCACGTTAATTAAATCAGTCTGTTATGAACATCTGGTGGGAACTCAGCGTCAACTTTGCTCCCAATTAAATATTATTTATAACTACCGAATACTGGCTGATATGAATCAGTACACATTTCAGTGATAAAACACTCAAATGGTTATATTTGTCTGGACAGTTGGGATATATATAGGGCCTTAACTACCAGTAAGACTTTAGTTTGCTGACGAAGTTTCTTGGATAAGAGGCGGAACGTCCGACACCTTCAAAGAAGTACAGATGAGAGCTGAAGAAACCTTTTCATTTGTAAATGACTTTAAATAATGTATTTTTAATTCAATCTGACCGATATTGAATTTATTACCCTGCGTTTGAAATGTTCTACATAAATAAAACTGTTTTGCCTCACAAGGCATTAAATTTGGCCGTAGCACTGTATCTTGACATTGATACTTCCAAAAAAAAGGCTAAACAGAGTGCATCCATGCTCAGTTCATGGCAGTTTTGTGCTGTATGTGTGATTGGATGTAGCGAAAACTCAGTGGCTGCCAGATCGCTTTTGATCTGCTGGAGTCATTGATTTTCCAGTCCAATTCCTTCCAATGTGCACCACACAGCCATTCCAGGAGGGGAAGGAGACGCCTGCCCTCCCACCGCAACACGGTTGTACCGGGGAAGTTTTGTTCTGTCGTTATAGTCTGCAATCCTTTTGGCTCGCTTGTAATTAAACATGAAAGCTCATATGAACAAGCGAGCTCGGTCAAGAGGTTACCGTTCCAAATAGGGGGCCTCTTCCTGTTTGCTTCTGGTTTATTTGTGAACACATTTTTTTTTCATTGATGCTTCATTTTTTATGTGTGCCTAGACGGTAATCCGATGTGCCTTATCATGCAGAAAATATGGTAATTCTATCTTTCGTGCAAAGTAACTTATTTTTCATACAAAACTTTACCTTTCATATCATTTAAGTGCTTTAATCGGTTTGGTGGCCGCTGATACGAAATTCACAGATTTGACATTTGGGTGTTAATGTTTATCATGGAGGAAGTGTGAAAGGTAATTTTGGTGACTCCGTTAATATCATGTGCGTGTGTGTGTGTGTGTGTGTGTGTGTATTTGTGGGTGTATGTGTGTGTGTGTATGTGGGCGTATGTGCGCATGTGTGTGTGTGTGTGTGTGCGTGTGTTTGCGTGTGTGTGAGTGTGTGTGTTGTTGTGTGGGTGTGTGTGTGGTGTGTGTGTGTGTGTGTGTGTGTGTGTGTGTGTGTGTGTGTGTGTGTGTGTGTGTGTGTGTGTGTGTGTGTGTGTGTGTCTAAAGAATAACAAAGTCTCCAGCATTCACTTGCTCAACCCCCCAGCTGCCCCTGGCCTCTTTCGGGAGAGAGAGATGCATGGGCTTCTATGCATGTTAGTGTTGACATTTTTGTGTGTTTGTTGTAATCTCTTTGTTTAGGGAATGTTGGTAAATGCACAAAGGGCATGGACGCACCAGGTGAGATAGAAATATCACCGCTTCTATTTACATAAGAGGCTTTGTCTTCTTATTGTGACCGCCGAGGTATCCAATATTAATGTCAAGTTTAGCCGTATGCCTTAAAAAATATTCCAATTCAAACTCTGGACACCAATGAAATAAGAATAAAAGTGTTCTGCATGCGTGTGTATAACAATGGGGTAACAAACAAAACAAACAACAACAAAGGAAAAAGGTCAGTGTGTTGTCTGTAAAAGCCACAAAGTAAAAAGTATGGCTGAAAGACAGAACCGCGGCATCAAGGAGACAACCACAAAAAACAAAAACAGTTAATATCCAATCAGACCTGCAAAACAAAAATCGGAGATGATTTTGCTGTATTTTTGTTTTTTGTTTTTTGCTGGAGTAAGAAAAAACAATCGACACTCTTGAAGCAGGGGTGTCAAACTTCGGTCCTGTAGGGCCCTGCATGTTTTCCAAATCTTCCTGTTGCAACACACCTGCGTATGACACCTAGCGCGCGTCATTGTTTTCCGCGGGCTACATTGTAGTTCCGGTTTCCTCTTGGGGGCCGTTATGAGTTTGGGGAAGCCATTAGAATGTTTCATCCCCGACACACATGACATATAGAGCGCACAACAAAGAAATGAATACTGTAACTAGTTTTCAAATTTGAAGTAAAAAATAATGACTGTTATTGTGGTTTAGAGTACAAAGAACAATTTGATGTGAGAGGGATATTTTTTTCCCCGACCGAGGTTCTCGTGAATGGGTCCTGGCAATTCCTTGGCGGCTGTGACTTGGGGGGCTAGCAAACTTCGCATTTGTGAAAGGTTGGCTCCATGATCTGAGGTCATCCAATCTTCAATACTGGTCGGATCCATATCTGTGTTTATAGCATAAGTCGTTATATTTATGGACGTAGCAAACATCTTTATGTTTCTGCCTGTTTTCTGTTTGTTTTTTCATTCATGATTTAGTTTTTTCATACTTTATTAATTTTTTTGTTTTGTTTTGTTTTGTTTTTAAGCTTCAGATAATGTTCATATAAGTCACCACACTCACACTAATAAACATTTATCATTATAACACACAATATGGTGGTGGTACAAACACACTGCTTGTGATATGATTGAACATTTAATGGTTCCTGTCAACGTCATGTTTTTTTTTCTTCAAAAATTTCCATGCATTACATCTTTTGGAGGGCCCAGTCCCTATCCCCCCTAAATAATGCAGAGTTTGGCTGCATTTGAAAATCATGATGTCATTGTTCTCTTGTGAAAAACACGTGTCGAAGAAGTCCAAGATGGCGCCCGAGTTGGCAGTCGTCAATAAATGTTCTCACAAGCCTTGTTTTTTGTTTTTGTTTTTTCCTTTGTCACTTTGAGTTGTTTTGCGTCGCGTGGAACAGATCCAGATTGTTTTTCAGCATTTTTGGCCACAACATTCATCAAGGAGCCGGCACTGTTTTTGATTTAGGTGGAATGTTGGTGCCATTTGACTGTCATCGCTGGATAGCTCTGGGGCGATTGTGCTTTTTTGCGCCTGTAATGGGCAGCATTTTCACAGCCTCGCTTTGTTCAGCGGAAAGGTTGGTGCTGTTGGACAGTCTGCGACTGGATGCATGCATGGCTTGAGGAGCCCGCGATAAGAAGAAAGGAGCGCCAGCACATAGCATTGATTCCTATGTGGAACGGTCGCGGCTTGGAATTGAAGTGGATTTACTAGGGACAAGTGTCATGATCTGGTTGGCGACCAACGGGGGGGCGCTGTCGGCCCCGCCTGCACCTGCACAGGTCAGATTGTCGACCAATGGGTAGCGACGTCAGTCCTGCCTGCAGCCTCGCAGGTGCTGGTCGTTTTAATCACTGACACTTAAAAGGACACCCGGCACGACCATCCGGTGTCGGTTCATTGTTTGCTGCATGTTTGTTGCATGCATTGTGTATGCTGTGCATGTGTTTGTTTAACCTTGGCGGACTTTTACCTTTGGTCTTCTTTTGATACTTTATATTTTTTCTGTTCAGATAATTTTGATGTTTTACATTATGTTCCTGCTGACCTTTATTTTAATACAATTTGTCAAACAACCTCCTGCTCCCTCCTGCCTGCTTTTTGGGATCCGCACCCGCCATCACCACCTCACAAAACGTGACAGAATGAACCGACCAACCATCGGATCCTGCAGGTACAACGGACCAGGTCTCATTTCCACCCTGTGCCTGGGATTGCTACGTCCACGTTAGCCCAAGCCTCGTCGAGTTTGAATTGCGTCACTCGACGAGCCGTAACGTCCACGTAAACGTCCGGCCGAGACCTCCTTCGAGGTGGCCGTCCAGGGTGACACTGGTTGTCTGGCAGTGCATGCCCACGTCCAGCCACGCTGTCGTCGTGCATGACGAATTGAGTCTCATCCACGACGACCCGTGCAACTTCCGCGTCAACGTCAGTCCGAGACCCCACTCACCGCTGGATCGCGGAGCGACTCAGGACTGGTCTCGTTTCCCCGGTGCCGGGCAGTTCACGCCCACATCGGCGCCCGGCCGAGACCTGGTCCCATACGGCCGTACGGGGTGCCATTCTGCGCCTGGCAGTTCGACGTCCACGTTGAGCCATGCGCCGTCGCGTGAATCGTGCGAGAGGGATCACACTCACGCCCACGACGATCCGTGCTGCGTCTTCGTGCACCCAAGGCCGAGTCCCGTTCCCATCAGGCCGCTGCCCGTCGTATGCTGGAGAGGCAGCGGTTGCCGTCTCCACCATTGTTCCCTGGCGAGTGGACCTTTTGGGAGACTGTTGGGACTTCTGGAAGCAGCCCCTTGAAGCGGGGGTGCTGTCATGATCTGGTTGGCGACCAACGGGGGGGCGCTGTCGGCCCCGCCTGCACCTGCACAGGTGCTGGTCGTCCCGATCAGATTGGCGACCACCGGGTAGCGACGTCAGCCCTGCCTGCAGCCTCGCAGGTGCTGGTCATTTTAATCACTGACACTTAAAAGGACACCCGGCACGACCATCCGGTGTCGGTTCATTGTTTGCTGCATGTTTGTTGCATGCATTGTATATGCTGTGCATGTGTCTGTTTAACCTTGGCGAACTTTTACTTTTGGTCTTCTTTTGATACTTTGTATTTTTTCTGTTCAGATGATTTTGATGTTTTACATTTTGTTCCTGCTGACCTTTATTTTAATACAATTTGTCAAACAACCTCCTGCTCCCTCCTGCCTGCTTTTTGGGATCCGCACCAGCTGTAACGTTCGTAAACCAAAAAGTTCGTAAGCCAAGGGGTTTGTAAACCGAGGTCCCACTGTATTTGAACGGTAAATGTGAAAATTCTGCGATTTTGAATACAAATCCAAAAATGGTGAAGTTAAATGGAAAAGAACGTGAACGTACAAATCACTAAATAAATATAACTTTTTAATTTATGTTGTCATTTGATATTTCCATGATGACCTGCCTCCCCTGACTGCACGTCACTGAGTGTCTGTGTCTTTTGTGTTGTGTCACATTATGTGTTATTTAGTTTTTGTTGTTTGACTTCAAAATGGTGCTGTGAGAGTGACTGCCTTTACAGCAGCTCCGGTAATTTGTTTTTCGACTTCTTTCTTTCCTTTCCTCATACTTTGCTGCTGTGAAAATGTCTCCACTGCAAGACTAATAAAGCCTAATTCAATCCATTTCATTCAAAATTGTTGTTAATGGGACGTCTCTAAAGGGTCGGACTGAGGTTGACTAGTTAACACCTCATCTGCTGTGGTCTGGCCTGGCCTTGTTGTGTAGAGTTTAATCATTCTCCCCACGCTTGCGTAGGTTTTCAATGGGTTCTCTGGGTTCCATCCACATTCCAAATTGTCACGGTTTGCAAGGTGGTGATGGCGGGTGCAGATCCCAAAAAGCAGGCAGAAGGGAGCAGGAGGTTGTGTTTGACAAATTGTATTAAAATAAAGTCAGCAGGAACAAAATGTAAAACATCAAAATCAACTGAACAGAAAAAATACAAAGTATAAAAAAAAACAAGTGTAAAAGTCCACCAATGTTAAACAAACACATGCACCGCATACAATGCATGCGATTGCAGACAAAGCATGCAACAAACAATGAACCGACACCGGATGGTCGTGCCGGGAGTCCTTTTAAGTGTCACTGATTAAAACGACCAGCAGCTGAGAGGCTGCAGGCAGGGCTGACGTCGCTACCCGTCGGTCGCCAATCCGAACGTGGCAGTCCGCCACTCATCGGGACGACCAGCACCTGTGCAGGTGCAGGCGGGACCGACAGCGCCACCCATTGGTCGCCAACCAGATCATGACACAAATACATGCAAGATAGATGGATTGAATGCTCTTTTTATCTCTAGGTGTGCTTGTGGGTTTTATATTTCCGGGTTGAGTGAACGCTGGCGCGCCTGGCAGCCGCTGCTCACGCAGAAAAAAATGTTGTTTTTATCCTGTGCCTGTAAGGGTGCCCATTTTCAAAGGCCCATTATCAAAGGCGCTTATAAAATTATTATTATTATTATTATTATTATTATTATTATTATTATTATATAATATTATTATAAATAGTTGTTTGTCAGGCTTTATATGAAAGAGCAAAAAAAAAACTGGACACTTTTACTGTAAATATGGGTTGATGCAATACAGCTACATACACATATATCAATATGCCAATATGCCTTTCTTGATGCTTGCACTATATACAGTTTTTTTATGAAACGGTTTTGCACATTTACAGTATACAGTTGACATTTTTATTTTACTGTGCTTAGAATATCTTGTTTTTCTATCCTTTCACCCATCCCCACCCCACCCCTTTTCAAATTGCTACTGTGGACTGCAAACTTCCCCATTGTGGGACGAATAAAGGTTTTCTGATTCTGATTTTGATTCTGAAAACCCAAAAAGTTATCTAAATTATACTGTTAGCCAAAACTTGTTGTCTAATTGCATTGCATGTGAGATAAATAATTAATGAAATTGGCTCATCAATACTGATGATGACAAATGATATTTTGGTTGTTTTTGAGTGGGTGTTTTCAGTTTCTGTCACAGTTGACACCAAATTCATACATCAACATTGTTGAATTTCTTGACAATACAATAATTTGAATTCTGGAACAGTTTACATCCTTTTGCAGCCTCCCACACAATCAAAGTGCAAACACACTGACGATCATGAAGCATACAACAGAATAAAACAATTGCATTCCTTAAATATGTCGATCCATCTATCCATCCATTTTCCAGACTGCTTAATCCTCATTAGGGTCACGGGGGGGTGCTAATAGTCACTTTTAGAATAACAAAAAAATGGCAATGACCCGATGATGCTTGGAACACACCATTAACAAACAAATCCTCATGTAGATCTTATTACAATCTGAGATGCCCTAAATGTGCACATTAATGTTTGCTGTGTTCATTTTATTCTGGTTAACCACTATGTAACAATTAAAAAAAGCTTGCAGGAAGACTCTTGCCCATCTCTTCACCTTTGCTCAACAAAACTACCTTTGTTTTTTCCCCTCAAGGCTCTCAATGGGTTTGTCCTGGTCATCACTGCCAATGGTACCATCTTCTTCTCATCTTACACCATCCAGGATTACTTGGGCTTCCATCAGGTCACTGATTATATTTATCATTCAGTCACGCGCTCTTTGCCTTCAAGATTGTATGACCTTACATTTCGAGGTCGTGGGTTGCATGCAACATTTTCTGGAAACTGCTCAACATCATGGGCTTCACTCCCTGGATGTTTCCAAGAATCACTTGTGCAAAAAAAACAATGAAAATTTGACCTTTCAAGGAAACGGAATGATTCCAGCAAAAGAACAAATGGATCGATATCTAGGATTCTAGGTCAATGTTTCCCAAGCTTTGAGCCGAAGCACCCACTTTAAAAAAAAATATATATATATAACACACCAGCATACAAAAATAGAGCAAAAATGAGGATCTTGTCTCAATTTACTACATATTGACTTAATTTGTGTGAAATCCTGGCCTGTTAAATCAAATACAAAGTTGGTGTACTTGCAGGAGACTCTTATTTGTCAGTTGAATGAATGAAAATTGTACTGCACTTTCTGCTCTCTATTGGAAGAGCATATAATTGTTGCATCTTTCATTGGGTCCCTGTCATGGATAGAAAAACAAAAATATATTTTTCACACACAAGGCACTTCAGAATATAAGGCACACCGTCAAAGAATGGCTCTATTTTAAAACTATAGGGCACACAGAATAGAAGCCACAAAAGGGGCTGTGGTTGCTCTGTGCATTCACTAGATGGAGCTATGCTAAAGTAATACAATACAATACAATACAATACAATACAATACAATACAGCTTTGTGTATATTCATACTTCTCACCTGCTACGGGTATAACAAGTCACTTTACACAACATTTAATTACTAAAACCAAGAAATCACAATATTGAGCCATTTGGAGCTCCCTTGTCATGCAGCATGAAGCACAACACAAAGTCCATAGAAATACAGGGCTTATTTTTGGCAACCCATGATAACTGATCACAAACATGGACATGAAACATGACATTCAAAAAGAAAAAAAGAAATGAAAGACAAAAGTTATGAGGACAAATGATTCAATAAAGTGGCAAACAGACCTCATAGGCTCACATCTACAATGGGCTAAATATCCTAAGAAATCTTTTCTCCTTCCTTTGTTTCGTCAATAATTAATTTTGCTTTTGGTATTTACTCTGTTTCATATTAGCTACACATCGCACACAAAGTAGATGTCTGTTTGAGTGTGTGCTGGTGAATGCACATACTGGCATACCTGGCTCAGACAGTCATTACTCAGACTTTAACTCGCCACTTGTTTGTTTTTTTTCCCTAGACCGACGTGATGCACCAGAGTGTATATGAGCTTGTCCACACAGAAGACCAGCAGGAGCTCAGGAGAAACTTACACTGGGCGTTGAATCCTCCTGCAGCACCATCAGCCATCAGCCAGGACTCTCCTCAAGGTTCATAGTTTGTTATGCATCAGAATCAGAATCACAATCATTTATTGGCCAAGTATGTTGAACACGCAATAATTTGTTTCTGGTAGAACAAACAACATCCTGAGGCTTCTTCTTACAGATAACCTCCCACTAGTCTGAGATTAGGGCGGTGGATTTTGAACTTCCTGATAAGAACCCACGAGTTTTTCTTTGGCATAGAGGACACATCTGATTTTCAAAGCAAATTGAAATGTGGACTCATTGGACCACATGCAACATTTTCCACTTTCCGGCGGCGTTTCCAAGTGTTGCATTCGCAGATGTGATGACAAACTGTTTTCATCGACAATGGTTTTCTGTTGTATTCCTCATCTGAAGATGGCTTATTAACCATTTTTTTTGCAGCGCCCCTTGAGGGATCAAGGTCATAGGCATTCATTTTTGTTTATCGTGCCTTGCCATTTTAATTGCAAATATTTCTCCAGATTCTCTGAAACCTTTGTGGCGTGATCATTCAGTTCAGTGCAAATACATACACAATGGTGAACATTCTTAAAACGTGGTGCTATTCGCTCACAAAGTTATTCACAAATGAGCGAACCTTGTCCCATCCTTACTTGTTTAACAGCTGAACCCCTCCGGGATAATAATGTTATACCATCCCTAAAACATCCCTCAACTTTCACAGTTTTATATTGTCCCTCTTTGTTTTAACAAAGCTTCAGACATCAAGTTCAAAATGAGGAATTGGCAAGAATTTGCCCCCCTATAAGCACATTAAACTTTGAACATTAAGTATCTTTTCTTGGTATTATATTAATTTGATAAGAACTTAAAAAGGATTTTAAAATAATTGAAATCAGTTTTTAATGTACATTTTACATAACATCCCAACTTTCATTTCATTTCATCACCACGCGAATTGGGGTCCTAATAAGATAGCAATTACAGTAAAGTCTCATTATATCGATATTCAAGGGAGTCCGAAAAAATATCGATATAACCGGGACTATCGATATATCCGACCCTGTTTGCATGTAATTTTCTCTGTGCGTGCATAGAAATAGTATCGATATAACCGGGACTATCGATATATCCGATATCGATATAACGAGACTTTACTGTATATGTAATTTGTAATAGAATGATACTCCCCTTTTCAACAATGACTTAATGAGAACAAAGAGCCCAAATTGGTATACAAACACTGGGAATTCAAAATCTGACAATTAAGTACACAGAGTTGAGGCTGTAAGCCATAAGACTATCCCTCAGGTTGAGTCACATGACCTTATAATCTTCAGCGGGCTTACAAGGTGAATTGGTCCCCTTCTGTATTTTGGTTGTAAGATGCTTATGTCTTTGGATTTTACCAACAAGACCCATAGCGTCGACACACTCTTGTTCTCAAGATTGATATCAAATGTTATTGCTGTGGTGGAAGTTCTGACCTACACAAGATGGTTTTAATGGTCAGTCATTCACTTCAGCCAAACTATAACAGAATTCAGACATTATGGTAACAAAAAAATCCCTTTTCTATCTCTTGATACCTGCAGTACAATTGACCGAAAGCAAATGGGCCAATAACATAGTCATCCCATTTTGTGTTGTGTTTGCCAACAAATTGATTGTTTTGTGTTTGTAGAACTGGAACCGGATAATAGCTCACCCATGGTCACCTATAACCCCGAGCAGCTTCCTCCGGAAAACTCATCATTCCTGGAGAGAAGCTTCGTCTGTCGCTTCCGCTGCCTGTTGGACAATTCCTCTGGCTTCCTGGTAGGTTTGGTGGTAAACCATACTGTATCGACAAAATGATGAAATTAACATACTGAATAGACGATTGGACTAGGCATTCTATTGTTTGATTCATTAGAATTTGGGGCTTAAGGGATTTCTTTTCGTACGCATCTGAACTGCAAGTTTCGTCAGTGATTTAGAACTGGGTATGGTTTACAACACCAGATAAATTAACAAAAAGAACAAAAAGAACAGTCCATTGCAAAGTACGGTATGTTGAAACCCGAGACAACCAAAAGGTTGAGCATAACCAAACCAACTTGTTTCTAAGGATGTCACTATTGCACATTCTTTATTCTTAAAGTCCTTGATACGCCTCAAAGTGCTCTGATCCAACACACTGATGGCACATAACCACCCACATTCCAAAATCATGCATGTGAGGTGAATGGAACACTCTAAATTCTCCCTGGCTGTGAACGTGAGTGTGGACAGTTGTCGGCCTCTGTGTGCCTGGCGAATGGCTGGCAGCCAGTTCAGGGTGTTCAGAGAGCCGTAAAAGCAAAATATTTAGAAATGTTTTTCTGTGATGCGCACACACACACACACACACACACACACACACACACACACACACACACACACACACACACACACACACACACACACACGAACACCCACAGTGATACCTCAGCTTACGAACTTCATTGGTTCCCAGAACGTGTGTCTAAGGTAAAAAGTTCGTCTTCCAAACATTTATTACCTATACGTAACCATTAAAATGAGAATAATCCTTTCCCAGATCCCCATAAAACATAATTTTCTACGAAATGAGCCGTAAAACTACAAAAAAATATACCTTATTTTAAGTATAATAAATGTGCTATTGTATTGTAATTAAAGAAATAAACTGGACTATATAATAAAGTCGTTTTATTTATCTTTGTGATGGTAGTTGTCAATGGATGACGAACTTCTAGGTTGCCTCTTGATGGTATCCGAATGAAGGTGTCGTGCTTTCTCGGCGATAATACCCTCCCTCACACTGATCCCTGCTAGCTGCTTTTCATTAATTCAAATCAACAGGTTTTTCAACTTCTTCTATTGCCTGACACCATTGCTTAGACAACACAGAAACAACCTTAGCCACACGTAGCAATGGTCGACTTAGCATACCGGTACACACACACACACACACACACACACACACACACACACACACACACACACACACACATATATACACACACATATATATATATATATATATATATATATATATATATATATATATATATATATATAGAGAGAGAGAGAGAGAGAGAGAGAGAGAGAGAGAGAGAGAGAGAGAGAGAGAGAGAGAGAGAGAGAGAGAGAGAGAGAGAGAGAGAGAGAGAGAGAGAGAGAGAGAGAGAGAGAGAGAGAGAGAGAGAGAGAGAGAGAGAGAGAGAGAGAGAGAGAGAGAGATGTTGCGAGAGGCTGGGTCCTGGAGGGCAAATACATTCCCCTAAGATGGCTTCACCCAGAGAGAGTTTTGGCCCCATCTGGTGGAAGGCAGCAATTCAAACCCCACACCTGTGGCTGATCACGGCTTGATTGGCAAGCAAGGCTGTGTGTGGCAGAATGTAACAAAATGTCAGAATGTATTAATACTCACCATTATATGAATGGTTTTAAAAATCCAGCAAAACTGTAGGAATGAAAGTAAAGTTGCCAGATCCATACGCGAAGTTACTCCTAGCTAGTCTGCATCCTGCTCATTACTTAGCACGCTTGCTTTCTGCTGTCTTTTGCAGAAGTATATTGATGCTTATGTAGTATGATGCTTGTCAAAGTACCACTGACATTCAACTGTCATCAATGGTATTGTTTCATTGCACATTATAATCACGGCAGAACCTGTTCTCTCCACAAAGGCGAATCCTTTGGTCCATTCATCCTAAAGTGTACTCTACAAAACGCGTTATCTTTTTTTACTCGTCGGGCTTATTTAAAAACGTTTTGATGCAATCATCAAATGAGCCAAATGAGGTTCCCGACCGCTGATATAGCACATCAGAAAATGGGTGTAGGGATGGGTGTCCTGGCAGTTTCATTTGATAACTTGCTTGAGAAGCAGTTTTGTTTTCTTTTTTTTTTCACTCTTTTTTTATTTAACACACTTTTCACACACAGAAACATCCGGAAACTAAACCAGATGCGTCCCAACTCCCGTTACAATTGAAATTACAAAATAACAAAGCACGTACCCAATGTTTTGTTTTTGTCAGCTATCTTAAACCAAGGAGGCAATCTTTGGTCCTTGTGAAAGTTTGTCTCGGGAATTACCTCAAGATGCATGTCATGCCACTACGACATAAATATATCAGTCAAGGGTATGGGGGTGGATGATGTTCTTCGGAAGACGATAATTGGCGTGTTCACACAACTGTAATATCCATTCTTCATATCAAGAAACTGCCTCTATGTATTGTTTGTGTTCAGTTATTTATTGTTCATTTCATTTCATCTGTATGTACTTCCTTTCATGAAATGCCCCTTTGTGTTCAGACTGAGATTCAACATCATTCAAGTTTAACCCATCTCAGCTTTACTCATAGAATACTTTAAAGAAGAGCCACAGCTTGTCAAAGTGCTTTACTCAAGATTGAACATAAAACATGCTCCAATTTAGAGTCGCAGAGTCACTCGCACTACACATTGCCAGAGTCGTGGTCATTTAATGTGTATGATGAAAAAGCAGGAATTCATTGACGTGGTGGTGCTGCGTCAATGGTGCAAGTATCATAAAATAAATTCCCCTGCCCTAAAAAAAGAAGAAAATAAAAAATATTTTTTGGGAATATTTTGATTGTCATTTGTCATTATCTAATGTGAGAGACTGAGAATTTATTTTGAAGCCATATTGTCGCCCAGCGTGATAATCTAGTAGAGTAGTAAAGAGGAAAGGAGTGACAAGAAGGTCACAAGTCAACTTTCTCTTCATTCCAGGCGCTGAACTTTCAGGGCAGGCTAAAATTTCTCCACGGACAGAACCTACGACAAGAAAATGGAGGAAAGGCACCAGCACAGCTTGCACTTTTTGCCATCGCAACTCCCCTGCAACCTCCATCCATCTTGGAGATAAGGACCAAGAACATGATCTTCAGAACCAAGCATAAACTGGACTTTACACCGTTGGCTTGTGATGCAAAGTAGGTTTCAAATTTGGTTCCAGTGCAAGAAATGTAATATTAATATTGTGCCAAGATCACTGATCTGAATTGTATGTCTCTCTTTAGGGGAAAGATAGTGTTGGGGTACACAGAGGCTGAACTGCGTGTACGGGGATCTGGTTATCAGTTCATCCATGCAGCAGATATGTTGTACTGTGCAGAAAATCATGTTAGAAGTAAGTTTCATTGTTTCATGTCAGACGTGATCTAAATCAATGTTGCCCAACCTTTTTTGTGCCATACGTTAGTTTTATCACCTGAAATAAAAATTTTCATGGACCAACACAGAAACATGTACAAATAAATGGTGTTAATTCTAACACACCTAGAGACTTAATGTAGTTGTTATAATCAAAGGGATCCTTCTTCAATGAACTGTGGAAACATTGTGGAACATTGTGGAAATTCCGTAAATGTTATCCCCAAATTCGAAAGGGTTTTCTTTAAATGCCAGGTGAATATTTTCCATGTGTTAAAATAATTTAAAAGACTTCATCGCATCATTTGTAAGACCATTGGCACATATTATGCACCGTCACTTGGCCACAAGATACTTATTTTCAATCCCACAAAGACACAGATGTCGTCTTCCACCTATCCGACTCTAAAAAAAATACAAAGAAATCTCCATCAAAGTTGGAATGCGCGTTGTACAATACTTGTGCTGGAGATGGAAATAGTCTTTAATTGTTTAGGTACATCAAAACTAAGACACAATAAATGGAAAATGAAATTTGTTGACAACACTTTAAATTTTCATTTTTTTCAGATTTTATTGATTCATCTATTTTTGTGTGCGGCAAGGAGGGTACCCAGTGACATGCTGATCTAAATCAACCAACACTTAAATGCAAGACACTCTCAATTCATGAGTTGTCCGTCTATTAAAATGAAACGTAGTGTATTTTGAATGTAGTCATGTGATAAAAGTTGAGGACGACCAATCCAACCCAGTCAAAGAGTTAAAACAGTTTTTGCTCGTAATCCCCTGGGATTACGGAGCAAATTGAGTAAAGCTGTGGAGCTGCCAGAGTAGAAGATGGGAAAGGGAGGGCGGGTTTTCAAATCCACTGCATAAGCAAAGTATCACAGATGACCTAGCACTAACACATTGTGAAGACAAATAACTCAGATATGTTACTCTTACCAGTGGGGCTCATGGATCAAAGTACATAAATAAATTTGGAAAAAAAACACATTTAAATATGAAAACTCATTGTGTCTCCACGGGCCATCAGATGCTACCTTACTGATTATATTTGTTTGTGCTGTAGTGATGAAGACTGGGGAGAGCGGACTGACTGTGTTTCGCCTGCTCACCAAGGAAAATCGCTGGAAATGGGTGCAGGCCAATGCTCGTCTGGTTTACAAAAATGGCAAACCTGACTACATCATCGCCACCCAGAGGCCCCTTTTGTATGTTTCTTTCCTGTTCAACAAAAAAAAACTGAAAATGTGACTCTTATGAGGGAGTTACTGTTGGAGAATATGGTCTACAAACGTAAAAACTGACATCGTATCATATTTCAACTAAAACCACAGCAGTTCCACTTCATAATATTGTTTTATGTTTGGCAGGGATGAAGAGGGAGGCGAACATTTGCGTAAACGCTCCATGCATTTACCCTTTACCTACGCTACAGGCGAGGCCTTGCTTTACCAGTCGAACCATCCCATTGCAGGCTTCAGAGATGGTGTTTCTGAGAAGAACGGGAGTAAGTCAAAGAAGAGCCGGAATGACAGGTTGTTGAGAGATGGTCTGGACCCAGGCTCACTGCTTGGAGCCCTTATGAGCCAGGATGAGTCAGTGTACGTTTGCCAGCCTGCCCTGGATCCCAAAATTTCCTTTCACAGCAGCTTCTTTGGAGAGCAAATGGGCTTCCCTGACTCTAAAACCAGTTTGCAGAGAAGTTGGGACACACCCAGCAATGGTGATGTGGATCAAGGTATCACAGAACCGGGCACCAGCTTTGACCCACTGCTTGCAACTCTGGACTCCCTCTCTCTGGAAGGCCAACGGGTTGTAGATTCAGAAGATGGCGAGTGTTCAAACGGGGAGTTGTTTGGCGCCTTAGAGGGTTTGGGGCTGAGCGCCGAGGACCTTGAGCTTCTCCTGTTGGATGAGCGGATGATTCGAGTTGAGATAGAACCAGATCGTGTGCCCACCTTGGATGACCTACTCACGAATGATGAAATTCTATCATACATTTATGACTCAATTGAAGAAAAGCCCGATTCCGCAGACCATGAAGGACAAGTGCCACCATGCAATACCTCTGTGAGTACAACAACGGGGTCGCTTTTGGAAAGCGCTCTAACCTCTAACACAAACATGAAAATGCAGTTTCCTCACCGTAAGCCTCCAGTGGCTGGAAAGGCTCCCATCGTCCAGTTGTCGCAGCAGATGCAAAAGCACCTCAGCGTGTGCTCAGGCAATGGGGCGCGCAACTGGGGCCATCAGAGTCATTTACCCAACATCTTAGTCAATGGAGACCTGATGGGGCACACTGACGCTGCCCCCAACGGACAATGGTCAGCCCAAGACATTCTAGTGAATGCAGGAATACAATTGGAACACATAAACTCACAACAAACTGTTTTCAATGGGAAGACTTCAGAACGAGTCGGGGAACTGGAGCAACAGCATCAAACCTACCTGCAGCAGCAGCAGTCTTTGATCCAGAACCAGCTCTCACAGCAGTGCCACGCCAAACAAAAGGCTGCCAATCTAAACGGACTGTGTACCAACCCCAGCTCAGAGCACTCGGCAGTAAAATCACAATGGCAGGACTTTGGCTTCGGCGAGAAACTGGAGCCTTGCCTCAATAGCAACCAAAAAACTCTTACAGGAACCTCTTTAGATTCGTGCATGGATTACAGCATCCCCAACATTGACAATTCGGATTATTCTGTTAACGGCGGGGGGTTATTCAGGAGCAGCGCGATTCAGCGCAGGGCTGAGTGCACAGTTTCATCATTCCAGGGGATTAGCCAGAAATTGCAGCAGGAGCCGATCCCAGTTCCTTTAGCCCAGGTCATCTCCAGCCTGTCCCAGAGTCCGCCTCCCAATGCCTCGCTGGAACAAATCCTGGCGGTTGGTAAACCTTGTCAGCCTGTCGACCATTACGGCATGGTGGCTTTGGATTTGCCTTGTGAATCCAATCACAGCAAGGTAAAGAAACAATGAACCTGGCCCTTACAGTACTCAGGCAAACACATTTAAGATGAAGGCAGTCATTCTCATGAAGCTTATCTGAATACAACTCTTGAATACCATGTTTGTTTAATTTACGTGCATTCAGATTTATTTTGGGTACCATAATTTCCGGTGTATTAAGTGCACCAAAAAGCCTTCATTTTCTTCAAAAGATGGCCCTGCGCCTTGTATGCAGGTCAAGTAATATTGAGCCACAACAAGTCTCGCAACTACTGTCAGCAGCCACTTACTCCATTACCCCGTAGAAGTAGTGCGCGGTCCATGCTGGGATATATAAAACGTCACCCCAGCACCATATAATGGGGTGTACCTTAAATATGGAAAACTTTTATATAGTATTTATATATTGTATTTGGAAAACTTTTTTCATTCATTGAAGGTGGACCTAGTAGCCTTATATATGGAAAAAAAGTTTGAAAATACACCATTCAATGAGGGTGCGCCTTACACTCCGTAAAATACGGTACTTGTCATTCTTTAGTAATATTTCTCGCTCATGATATTGTATTTGAACAAAAAGATCAAGTGACTGTGAATTAACTTGGCTAAATGATAGCCTATATGCAGACATTTTTTTCCAGAAGCGCAAGTGGAAGGAAAGCTTGAAATCAAATACCCTGTAGTTCTGTTGGGGTATGTTGACATTTTGTTTAGAAATGTAACATATTTATATATATATATATATATATATATACTGAGGCACAGTATTCTGATATTGAGCAATCTGTGGGTGAAAGTATTCGACACAGCTGTTAACATTATGCAGTCCGGTTCTTGCTTCTTGAACCAGGTTACAAAAATCAATAAATAAATATCTCAGAGGTTCTAAAGTGTCTTTTGCGAAAATCACCCGGCAACGATCCAGTGTATATGAAGAGGAACTGTTCTTGTGTCCTTCTATAATTCAATGGGTCATGAACAAACAAAAGAAAAAACAAATAAATAAACAATTATATAGACCAATCAATAAATGTATAATAAATGTTGTACGACATGTTATACTCACCACATGGTGTCACTTCCCACCATTCTGTTCTTACCTTCTGGTTCTGTACAGATGGAGAATGGCCACATCTTGACAACGTCATACTCGGCAACAATGACCAATGGGAATGGCACACCGCCCCCTGCTGTCCAGATACCCTGCCCGGAGGCTCTGCATGGCCTCCCTGATCCACCAGCCACTGGCTTCTACCTATGACCAGCTGGCCCTGTGCACTGCAAATGGCCAGAGACATGAGCACATGCACACACACACACACACACACACACACACACACACACACACACACACACACACACACACACACACACACACACACACACACACACACACACACACACACACACACACACACGCGTACATACACACACACTGAATGGACCAGCCTTATATCACGCAGAGAAGACAAGGAACAAAATCAATAAATGCTGTCCTTTTTTCCGTTTTATTATGGCCAAGGTGGTTCAGCGATCATTGTATTGTTTTTCAAGTCATATTATCATAAGAGTCCTTTGTTTACAATAATGCAGTTAGAGAGTGATGTGAATGAATCCAGATATGACCGATGATTCAGGGGTTTCTTTTACCGAAGGAGTTGCAGATGAAAAACAGGTTTGGAGTCGGTGTGTTTGTCTGCGCTTCATGAATGTACAGAAACACATAAGCGGAAAAAGGCAGGGAGGATTGCGCACTAAATGCAACTTTTACTTCATCCATATTGCCATAAAAAATGTGTGGTCCTTCCAGTTGATGACATATGTTCACCAGTCAGTTCTTTAGATACACCTGGACAATCAAATTCAAAATATTTTTTAAAATCAAAACGCTCAGTTATGATTGACGTGATTCAGTCAAGTTTTTGCTCCTTACTGAAGCCACTCTGTCAAATTTGGCAAGGATCGGACCATGTTTTGAGGGAGGATGTGGGTGTCACAAACTACTGATGCATCTGTACTACACGCGGGCTACCACAATATTTAATGAGTAGATTCGCTCGAGTCAAAGTGGACTGGCGCTTCAGTGGTTACCGCGTTGACCTTACAGCGCAGAGATTGTGGGAGACCTGTGTGGTGTTTGCATGTTCTCCCCGGGCTCACGTGGGTTCTCTCCGCGTTCTTTGTTTTTCCTCCCACAAACAAAAAACATGCAAGGCAGGCTGATTGAACACTCAATGTTGTCCCTTGGTGTGAGTGTTAGTGTAGTTGTTTGTTTCTATGTGCCCTGCGATTGACTGGGAACCGGTTTAGGGTGCCCTGCGCCTCCTGCACAAAGACGACTGGGATTGGCTCCAGCACACACTGCGACCCACGCGTGGATAAAACGGATAATGAATAATGATTAATGGATTCACTAAGGTCCTGTTCTCCCTTAATCCAACATCAAATAAAAATATTGCCAGAGTAGAATGGCCACTTTCTATCAAATTGGATTTTATTTGTAATCTTCCAGAAATATGTCAGAAAATGCACCTCTTACAAGATGTGTACTGAATCGGTTTTTGCTTGCTTGTCTTAGTGACATCCCACATCCCCACAACAACGACTCGTAGCAGTTGTTGAACTCATTGGCATAATCCAGATGATATAAATCAAACAAAACATAATTTTAGCTGAGTTAATACTTGAGCAGATTTCTTTTTAAGATGGCAGACTTTTATAGCGTTTGTGGGTGTACTTAACGAAGTATCTCGGGGTGAGCATCATTTTAGTTATTTGCTTCACTTTCAATCTTCACGCTACACAATCATACAAACAAAATTGTCAAAAGCACAAAAGCGAGCAAACAAAACAATGATCCCGTCATGTAACAAGAATGTAGTGCTTCATTTCTTTCTTCAATAGTTGTCCCCGTCAACAATGAGATTACATGTTTGAAAGGAAGTCTAGAATATGAAGGAAATGATGCTTGGATGATATCCTGCACTTTATTTCATGCAGCACTGCAGTCAGGACAAAACAAACCCTAATTTATTTTGGTTTTGTTTTGTTATTATCAATGCTCACCAGCCAATCTAGCATCCATTTTCAGATGACGCGAACACAAGCGCAAACATTTCTGTACAATTCTCCATGTTCTCTTTATAATTCTCAACTTGAACGATAAAGCATATATAGAGATTTTTTCTTCTTATTCTTTCTTCTTATTGCTGACTATGTTGATCAATGTTAACCTTGGGGTGATTTTTGGGTGTAAATGCATTGAACTGACCTGATGAGAGGGTTTATTTAGAGTTTCTGTATTTATTTCACAGGTTGCAGCAATAATGGGTTCATGATTGTCCTGAAGACAAAAAACATTCTCCTACACACACAAATCAAAAGAGGGAAAAATTGCTTTTACCTGCAGTGGCATAGCCTGTGTTCCCAGCGCCCCCCCCCCCGAAAACCTGTGGAACTCTCTTGCTCCCAAGTTCCAGTGGACCTGTGTTGAGATTTTCTTTTCACCTTTAGCAACAACGCATTACTTGCTCGTATTTATTAGACCTGCAGAGGTATTTTCATTCATTTGAATTATTACATTTCACTCTATCTGTTTTTCTCGACATATGTAATGCTGACGTTGTTCTGAGAAGGAAAAGAACACAGATTGCTGGTTTATGTCAGGCAAGCACTCTTACCTTGGGTATAGCAGTAGTTCTTAACCTTGTTAGAAGTACCGAACCCAACAAGTTGATTAAAAAAAGATTATTATTTTTTGTTTGTATACAAATTCAACATGTATAAAACACATTTATTAAAAACTGAAAAAAGTGAAATTTCTAAACATATTTTGATTAAAATGTGCACAAAATGACCTGTGCATGGCTTACTATCACTACAGTGAACTTTGATTACTGGGTAAACTGAATTTCCCCCAGCACTGATTGGACAAGCAATGTAATGTGATGTAACCAGCAGACGTGCCATAACCTCTTGACATCTTGAGTCAGGTGTGTCTGAACCTCTATGGCAGAGGCTCTGGCGAATCTCTGAGACTGATTCACTTAACTCCTAGGGTTTGATCAAACTCAAGTTAAGAACCACTGGAGTAGAGGATGACACAAGATAAAGCGAGTTTAAATAGGATGAGTGAGATGACAATTCTTAATTTTGTTTCCCCTAAATCGATACAACTTTTTCAAACACTGGTTGATCCACCAATATCTTGAGATTTAAAAAAATATGGCATTAACAATTGAAAGTGAATTGCAAAATTTCAAACCTTTCCTAACTCAACGTGCAATGCTAAAAGAAACATTTGACATTCTTATCTCCCGTCTGTGTGTCAAAATAAAATAATTGAACAGAGACTGTCACATTCGCTTTCATGTTCAATGACAAACCGCACACATTTTTCCCATAAATGCAAAAGTTAATTACAATAAAAGACCCCACTTTTAATCTCAACTTAACAATAGCATCTCGCCAAATGGTTGACTGATGTGGGTTCAATCAAGTTTTGGTATGATGTTTGATTCCTCCAAATGTTGGACAGACTGCGAGTTGGTATATGGCACAGGTGTCAAAGTCAAAGACCGGAGGCCAAATCTGGTCTGCCACATAATTTTATTCGGCACACAAAAGCAAATAAAGCATGTAAAGTGCCATGATGCAAAGTTTCAAATTGTCCCATGCAAATTTCCTCATTGTGGGACTATTAAAGGCATTCCGATTCTGTAAATCCCAATAACAGTCATTATTTTGTATTTCAAATTTGAAAACTACGTACTTACATTAAATTGTTGTGCGCTGTATGTGTACTATGTGGAGAGGATTAAACATTGCAGTGGTTTCCCCAAATTCATAAGGAAAATGTAACTACAATGTGGCCAGCGGTAAAAAATGAGTTTGACACCCTTTGTATACGGCATATAAGACTTCTTTTTTTTCCTTTTCTCTTTTTACGCTATTCAATAACCCTCTCGTTCATACTTTTCTTTTGTTTTTGTAAAGCACAGACTTGTCTCTCACACCTCAGAACCTTTCACAATACTGGTTAAGGATCAGATTGAAAATTAATACATACACCGTTGATTGTTTGGAAGTGATGTTTGACAAATGATGGGCAAAGAGTTGTGTCCCAGTCAGAAAAGGCGCTGTCAAATCAGTCTCCATTAAGCATTTGAAAACATTTTTTATGAAACACTATCTTCCAGAAATAGACAAATAAACATATCTATTGGAACAATAGCTATGAACCATCGCATCGAACAATCGCATATAAAATACTATTTCACGAATACAGTAAATATTTAAATGATCGTTGGAGCAAATGTAGTCAAATGTTCATCCTGGCCCCCACAAATGACCCACAGGAGGGATAAAAACTGAAGCTAGATATATAGACTATACAAGATCTCACATGCACAGAACAAAAAAAAAAGATTGTACCAATCTTGTCACCTGACTTGTCATATGCGTGACGAAAGAGCCGACTCAAGACGGCACACTTTTTTACAAGAGATACTTTTTGCGGCACAAAAGAGTAGCACCCACTGATTACTTAATACGACTTTCAGGAGCAGTTGCGAGCAAAACCAAATGTGAGGATTCAGTGGCGATCTCGAAAGGAAGGACACTATTGTGAATGTTTGTTATTTGTAGTTAATACTCAATTTTTACAAAATGGCGGATAAGTTGTGTTGGGCGGCAGAGTAGAGATGCTGAAAAGAGATTTTAAATTGTTGCGATAATGTCATGGCGGTACAGGCGGTATTACTATTATTGTTCTCTCTATTTTATGTTAAAATGTGATTCTCGCGTGGTTCCATGTCATTCGGATTGACTTATTTCTTTCCCGCTTATTTTTTTTGTTTTTTATCTACAGCAGAACAGTTCTTTTTTTGCTATATTTAATATGATTGGTGTGATTTATTAATTATGTGAAGGCAGATATATGTTCTGTAAATATGACAAAAAAAAACAATTACAGGTGTGTACATAGTTTGGCGTCACTAGTTTCATACACCGTTTTTGTGACACTTGCCCCCTTTTGTCTGGTTTATTTCATTTTGTTTTGTTGTTGTTTTTTTTAAAGACGTGTAAATAGTGCAGCTCACACGAATGAGAACTAAACACGATGACAGCCTGGAAATGGTGCCATACTGCTGAATCTTCTAACGTAGGCGATGTAACGTGAAGTCAAACATGCATCAAAGGGGACATGGTTTTTTACGTGTTGTCTTCTGTTCTTCCTTCTTACAAATAATGTAAAAAATGATCTGTGTGATCACATTGTTGGTGAAATGAATTAATAAATAAGTAAACAGCAACATGCCAGTTTGACATCTTCCAAAACAAGGGGACACACTACAATCGCTGTCAGTGATGATTTCCTGTGTGGAGTCCGAACTTTGTGTAGCATTTTAACATCAATAAATCATCATTGCCACATTACGCTTGGGGACTGTGCATGACTCTACTCCCAGCATTCTTGACAAACATATATTTGTCTTTTCTTCCAACAGGTTAACTCATTCACTGCCATATCCGAATGTATTCAGAAATTGAAAAGCATGACGTGGAACAATTAATTAAAATTTTTAAACACAAAAACACCTTATATATGAACAGTGGCGGGCGGTGCATTTCTCCCCTGCAAGTGTAAATAAAAAGTGTGGTGTGATTCACCAGAGGGTCCCGTTAGACTGGAAATACTGTCATTAAACTGTTTGAGTTTTTACCATGAACGTGTGGATTCATGTTATGGGGTCAGAAGTCGATCTTTCATACAGCAGAGAAGATTGAACAACAGGATGTTGAAGCATTAATAATGACCTCATAAAATTGCTATTTTCTGACATGTTCGGAGCTTTGGTAATGTTGTCCATTTTTTTTCTTGAAAAGTCCGTCTTGAAAATGGATTTAACAGTAAATCCATTTTTTCTCCCCCTTCAGCTATTGTGGGTTGACACAACCGCAATTCAATCAACACAACAATGTATTTGCTTATGCAGCTCGCTCCAGATACACTTGTCACTAGTGGCTAGTGATACTATGATTGACTGGTGACCAGCGAATCACAGTTTGCGAAAATTCTCATGTTACCCAGGCCTGCAAGCAGGCCCCGCGTGTCTTCTTTTACTTTCGGCTTTCCCTTACGGGGTCGCCACAGCGAATCATTGTCCTCCATCTTCAGAGGTTTGATTCGCATGTTTGTTTTGGCCAAGTTTTTACGTTGGATGCCCTTCCTGACACAACCCTCTGTATTTATCCGGGCTTGGGACTGTCACAATAATACACTGGCTTGTGTCTCATTGTGGCGACAGAACAAGCAACTCTATGAACTTAATAAAGATGAAGATGTTCGATAAAAGGACCCCACCCACAAAATGGTCATCGGCACAGCAACATTCAAATAAAGTAAAACTAATCATCAGTTGATGACAATGCTCTGATCTAACCATGAAATCGGCATTTCTTTCCTTACATTTCATCACGAACAGAACTTCAAAGTATTTTACTGTTTTACAAACAGCATCCTCCCCCGAGTTGAGGTCATTGCATTCTATTATCTCACCACTGGGTGGCACGTAAATTGTATACTGTTCATTGGATATTGAAATTGTTGGATGATCGATATGTTTTAATTGCACTTAAGCCTGTTTGCACTTTCCAGGCGAACCTCGTGGACTCGTTAAGCGCAAACAAAGCTTTGCACCGGGTGCTTTACTACATGATTATCGGCCTACTTTTGAAAAGCACTTCTAAATGAAATGTTATTATTATTTTTATTATTATTACTTACTATGATACTATCTGATCTGTGTCTGAAGTTTGATTTGTAGACAGGTGTACAGGCAGATACAGCGCACAATGAAAGTAAAGGTGACGACAGCAAGAGGCCTACTATGACTTGTATGCTAGGCTGAACAGCAAGGAACGACAGACTGATCTTTACAGGTTGGTGAGACAAAGATGGTAAGGACCTGCAGCAGGTTAAGATGATTAAGGATAAAGATGGCAATGTACTAACTGGTACCAGTAGTGTGATGGCAAGTTGAAAATAGTACTTTGAAGAATTGATGAATGAGGAAAAGGAGAAGGAAGAAAGAGTAGAGGAGGTGACTGTTGTGGACAAGACGTAACAAAGATTAGGAAGTATGAAGTCAGGAGGGCGCTGAAGAGGATGGAGGGTGAAAGGCCTGATGGTTTACCTATTGAGGTATCAGAATCAGAAAGACTTTAATAGTCCCACCATGGGGAAATTTGCAGTCCACAGCGGAAATTTGAAAAGGGGTGGACGAGTGAAAAGATTCAAAGCAAAATATTCTAAGCATAATAAAAATGTCAGAAGGCTGAGATGTATACTGTAACTGTGCAAAAATGTTTCACAAAAAAACTGTACAAAGTGCAAGTATAAAAAAGCATATTTTATATATGTAACTGTATTGAGTCAACATAAGGTGGCTGTGCTATTTACAGTACAAGAGTTTTTATTCATTTTTATTCAATGAATGTTTTTATTCATTCACATGTGATTATTAAGAAGCCTGACAGCTGCCGGTAGGAAAGTGCAGTCGGTAGGAAGTATGGAAGTGCCTAGGAGAGGTGGCAGTGGTTTTTCTGACTGGGTTGTTCAACAAGATCTTAGATGGTGAGCAGATGCCTGAAGAATGGAGACGAAGTGTACTGGTGCCCATTTTTAAGAACAGGGGAGATGTGTCTTTGTAGATCTGGAGAAAGCCGATGACAGGGTGCCCAGAGAAGAGCTGTGGTATTGCATGAACACGCCTGGAGTGACAGAAAAATATGTCAGAGCGATGCAAGACATATATCATGACTGTAAGACAGTTGTGAGGTGTGCTGTCGGTGTGACGGAGGAATTTAAAGTGGAGGTGGTACTTCACCAGGGGTCAGCTCTGAGCCCCTTCTTATTCACTATGGTGATGGACTGGCTGACAGACGATGTTAGACAAGAATCTCCTTGGACCATGATGCTTGCAGATGACATAGTGGTCTGTCGCAAGAGCAGGGAACAGGTGGGGGAGAAACTAGAGAGGTGGAAGTTTGCCCTGGAAGAGAGAGGAAATAAAATCAGTCGCAACAAGATGGGACATATGTGTGTAAACGAGAGGGACCCAAGTACAATAGTGAGGCTACAGGGAGAAGAGATAAAGAAGGTGGATGATTTTAAGTACTTGGGGTCAACTGTCCAGAGCACTGGTTCTTAAACTGGGTTCGATGGAGCCCTAGGGGTTCGGTGAGTCTGTCTCAGGGGTTAGGTGGATCCTCCGCATATGAAACTGTTGGGGTTCTGTCCCTCCAACAAAATTAAGAACCACTGGTCCAGAGCAATGGATAGTGTGAACAGATGTGAAGAAAAGACAGGAAGCAGAGTTGGAGGTAGCAGCGATGAAGATGATGAGGTTTTCTTTGGCAGTTACAGTACCAGGTTGGATAGGATCAGGAATGAGTATATCAGAGGGATGACTCATATTCGAGGCTTTGGAGAGAAAGTCAGAGAGGCCAGACTGAGATGGTTTGGACATGTCCAGAGGAGAGAGAGTGGCTATATAAGAATCAGAATGCTGAGCCTTGAACTGCCAGAGAGACTGAAAGGATTACCAAAGAGGAGGTTTATGGATGTTGTCAAAGAATACATGAAGGTAGCTGGTGTGAGAGAAGAGGATGCACAAGAGCATGGACAAAACCAGGTTAGATGGAGGACACTGATTCGCTGTGGTGACCCATGAAAGGAAAAGCTGAAAGGAAAAGAAGAAGACACCGATCTGCGTCACCAACTCGAAATCTGATTGGTTAAAGCAACAGACATTAGTTAAAGCAACAGAGTCACCAACACTGCATTTACTGCAACAGGGCCTGCAGAAATGTGCGTGAAATCGTACAGGTAGATTCTGTCCCTGTTAACAAATGATGGCTGAAATGTGATTGGTTAAATGCTTAAATACGAAACACACATCTGGAATCAGCACAATAAGGGAAAAGCTATGAAAAAAAGCTGAAAGACAATTTGGAATTATTGACAAAGAATTTATTCACAAATTATAATTACTCTTTGATATATAATTAGTCTATGATATATAATTAGTCTCCACTGTATAGGAGAAAGTTAATCAGAAGACAATAATTTTCACAGGATGCATGTCTTGTCTCCCAGCAGTTGGAGAAGCAGTGCAACTTCTGTCAGGTGTTTTCATATTTCATTGGGGGCTCAAGGCAAATATGTTCCTGTCACGTTTTGCAAAGTGGTGATGGCAGATGAGGATCCCAAAAAGCAGGCAGGTTGTGTTTGACAAATTCTATTAAAATAAAGTCAACAGGAACAAAATCTAAAACGTTAAAATCATTTGAACAGAAAAATACAAGGTATCAAAAGAAAACCAAGAATAAAGGTTAAACAAACACATGCACAGCATACAATGCATACAATTGCATACAAAGCATACCACATGCATACAATGAGTTCAACAATGACCCGACAGCGAACGGTTGTGCCGGGAGTCCTTTTGAGTGTCCCTGATTGGGAACGACCAGCACCTGCGAGGCTTCAGGCAGGCTGACAGCTCTACCCCATCGCCGCCAATCCGAACGTGGCAGTCGGCCACTGATCGGGACGACCAGCACCTGTGCAGGTGCAGGCGGGGGCAACAGCGACACCCGTTGGTCGCCAACCAGATCATGACAGTACCACCCCTTCAAGGGACTGCTTCCAGAAGTCCCAACAGTCTACCAGAAGGTCCAACTCGCCAGGAAACAATGGTGGAGACGGCAACCGTTGCCTCTCCAGCATATGATGGCCGGCGGCCTGATGGGAACGGGACTCAGTCGTGGACGTGTGTGCGACCCTTCTCACACGAACACGTCACGACGCATGGCGCAACGTCATCTCATTTTCCGTACCGCTTATTCCTCATTAGGGTCGCGGGGGTTGCTGGAGCCTATCTCAGCTGTCTTCGGGCACGAGGCGGGGGACACCCTGAATTGGTTGCCAGCCAATCGCAGATATATATATATATATATATATATATATATAGTTAATCCTCGTCTCACCCACCATGGGTGGTGTCTGTCCCCCATTTCAGCTCGGGTCCTCTACCAGAGGCCAGGAAGCTTGAGGGTTCTGCGCAGTATCCGTGCTGGTCCCAGCACTGCGCTTTTCTGGACCGAGATGTCCGATGTTGTTCCCGGGATCTGTTGCAACCACTCGTCGAGTTTGGGGGTCACTGCCCCGAGTGCTCCGACCACCACAGGCACGACTGTCACATTGACCTTCCAGGCTCTCTCCAGCTCCTCTCTGAGCCCTTGGTATTTCTCGATTTTCTCATGTTCCTTCTTTCTGATGTTTCCATCACTCGGGACCGCTACAACCATGACAACGGCTTTCGTTTCCCCTTTATTTATGACCACGATATCTGGTTAGTTGGCCATTACCATCTTGTCAGTCTGTATCTGGAAGTCCCACAGGATCTTTGCTCGGTCATTCTCCACCACCTTGGGAGGTGTTTCCCATTTTGACCTTGGGGTTTCCAGTATACTGCGCACAGATGTTTCGGTAGACTATGCCAGCCACCTGGTTATGGCGCTCCATGTAGGCTTTCCCTGCCAGCATCTTACACCCTGCAGTTATGTGTTGGATTGTTTCAGGTGCCTCTTTGCACAACCTACACCTTGGGTCTTGTCTGGTGTGGTATATCCCTGCCTCTATGGCTCTGGTGTTCAGGGCCTGTTCTTGGGCAGCCAGGATGAGTGCCTCTGTGCTGTCATTTAGGCCAGCCCTCTCTAGCCACTGATAGGACTTCTTGAGATCAGCCACTTCTGCTATGGTTCGGTGGTACATCCCGTGTAGGGGCTTTTCTTCCCATGATTGTCCCTCATCCAGCACCTCATCCTCTGTTCCCCATTGACTGAGACATTCTATGAGTACATCATCCGTTGGAGCCTTCTCTTTGATGTATTCATGGAGCTTGGATGTTTCATCCTGGACAGTGGCTCTCACACTCACTAGTCCCCGGCCTCCTTCCTTACGGCTTGTGTACAGTCTCAGGGTGCTGGACTTGGGATGAAACCCTCCGTGCATGGTGAGGAGTTTTCGGGTCTTAACATCCGTGGTCTGAATCTCTTCCTTTGGCCACCTTATTATTCCTGCAGGGTATCTGATCACTGGCAGGGCATAGCTGTTTATTGCCCGGGTCTTGTTCTTGCCATTGAGCTGGCTTCTGAGGACTTGCCTCACCCGCTGGAGGTATTTGGTCGTAGCCGCTTTCCTTGTTGCTAGTTCGAGGTTGCCATTGGCCTGTGGTATACCGAGGTACTTGTAGCTGTTTTCAATGTCTGCTATTGTTCCTTCAGGGAGTGAGACCCCTTCAGTGTGGACTACCTTGCCCCTCTTAGTCACCATCCGACTACATTTTTCCAGCCCGAATGACATTCCGATATCACTGCTGTAGATCCTGGTTGTGTGGATCAGGGAGTCTCTGTCCCTTTCGCTCTTAGCATACAGCTTTATGTCATCCATGTAGAGGAGGTGACTGATCGTAGCTCCATTTCTGAGGCGGTATCCATAGCCTGTCTTGGCGATTATCTGGCTGAGGGGGTTCAGTCCTATGCAGAACAGCAGTGGGGACAGTGCATCACCTTGATATATGCCACATTTGATGGACACTCTCGTTAGTGGCTTGCCATTGGCTTCAAGTGTGGTTTTCCACATCCTCATCGAGTTTGCAACGAAGGCTCTCAGGGTCCTGTTGACCTTATACAACTCCAAGCATTCAGTGATCCATGTGTGTGGCATCGAGTCATATGCTTTCTTGTAATCAATCCAGGCTGTGCACAGGTTGGCATGTCGGGACCTGCAGTCTTGAGTGACTGTTCTGTCAACCAGCAGCTGATGTTTGGCACCTCTAGTATCTCTACTAATGCCTTTCTGTGCTTTGCTCATGTATTGATCCATGTGTCCACTTATCTTAGCCGCAATGATGCCTGACATGAGCTTCCATGTTGTGGAGAGACAGGTTACTGGCCGATAGTGGAAGGAACTGCACCCTTTGAGGAATCCTTCATTATCAGGATTGTTCGCCCTTCGGTTAGCCATCCTGGGTGAGTCCCATCCATCAGCAACTGGTTCATTTG
Source organism: Hippocampus bargibanti (assembly GCF_051943395.1). NCBI lineage: Eukaryota > Metazoa > Chordata > Actinopteri > Syngnathiformes > Syngnathidae > Hippocampus > Hippocampus bargibanti. The sequence continues at coordinate 13,162,158 of NC_142741.1, forward strand.
TGCTGCTAGGCGCTCGTGGAGAGCTGTGAGTTTCTTTAGCCAGTAGGTGTGGACCATATCCGGGCCTGGTGCCGTCCAGTTTTTCATACCTGAGACTCTTCCTTGTATATCTGCCGCTGTGATGGTAACTGGATTGGATTGGATTGGATTTGCCTTTATTAGTCTCACTGGGTTCTGTTCAGGGAGGTTGCTGTGCTCCTCTTTCAGAGTCACCAGCCATTGTGCACTGCTGTTATGTGCGACTTCCTTCTCCCATATGCCTTTCCAGTATCTTTCAGTTTCCAGCCTTGGAGGGTCTGCTCTGCTGTTAGAACCCTGCCACTGAGCGTACACTTTCGCAGGTTGTGTTGCGAACAGCCTGTTTATTCTTCTGGCCTCATTCTCTTTCGTGTACCTCTTTAGGCGACTGGACAAGGCCTGGAGCCTTTGTTTGGCAGTTTCGAGTGCTTCAGGTGTGGTTATCTGCATGTACCTCTTAGGTATTGGCCTTTTATTCAGGCCTCTCTGGATCTCCGTCAATTGACTCACATCTTTCCGTGCTGCCTTGATCTTGGCCTCCAACCGTCTTTTCCATGGTGGGTAATGAATCTCATGGCTCTCATGGTTGCTCTTGTAGCTAAGCATCTCTAGGATCACTGATGCTGAGGTGTATATCAGCTCATTGGTTTCCGTGATCGTTCCGGTCGGGATCGTTCTCAGTGCTGCATTCACAGTTTCCATGAGACTTTCAGGTGGTACTTCACATAGCCGTTGTAATCGGTGTCTTCGTTGCCCAGTTTTCCTTCTTGCCATGATCTTATCTCTCAGGTCAGTTGCTGCCTCGCTCAGCATTTCATTCATTGGGGCTGGCTTCCCAATCTCATCATTCATTGGGGCTTGCCTCCCAATCTCTGGTTGAACCTCTTCCTCTGATGTGGCAGCCTGGGGCCTTCACCTCGGAATTTGTGTTGTACCTCATCAATCTCAAGTTGTGATAGCAATTGCCCTTTGTGGATATTGGAACACTGAGCTACTAGTTGTTTCGTGGTCAACCGTGACTGTGGGTTTCGAAGTAACCATTCAGCCCCCATTTTCCGCATGTAACCCCTCTGACTGGCGTTGCTTGAGTAGTAGCATTCCAACAGAGCCATGTTATCGCATCTCGTCCATCTCCGCTTTGTTCCAGTAGCCCATTTTTCATCAGGGTGCTCTGGTTCCCCAGCACCTTTACGCAGACCTTGTTTGGCCGGGCGACGTCTGAGCCGGCATGTCATTCCATTTATTTTCTCTCATCATTTTATGAGGTAGGCATTAGCGTGAAGGGTCTTGCCCAAGGACCCACACTGGATGATGTCATTGTGCTCATTTTCTCTGCCACAAGTGGGATTCGAACGTCTCCCATATGCCATACCGATGCCTTATCAACTGAGCTATCCAGCCGCTATATATATATATATATATATATATATATATATATATATATATATATATATATATATATATATATATATATATATATTGGGCCTAAACTACCAGTAAGACTTTAGTCTGCTGACGAAGTTTCTTGGATAAGAAGTGAAATGTACGACACCTTCAAAGAAGTACAGATGACGGCTGAAGAAACCTTTTCATCGATATTCATAACATTGCGATGGGGAGTTGGTGGGGGTCGATGAGGAACGGCCCCCTACTCCGCTTTTGGGTGTTTGTCTCTCACATCTCATAAAAGGGAAGTTGGAGATGAGGAGTTTTATCAGAAGAGAGCTGTATTAGAAGAGTAGCAAGTGGGAGGACTGTCTCAAACCCCCCCATCTGTCACATTCCAGGGTCTCATTCAAAACAGAAAGAGGGTGCAGTACTTCAATAAAATGGTTTTAGAGAAAATAATATTTTACAATTACTTCTTGCTATACTATACTATACACACACACGCGCGCAGAAACGCGCACACACACGCAGACACGGGCGCCCAACCAGCCTGCAATCGACGAGGTCATGAGCAAACCCGTCAACAGTGTGTGTGTGTGCGTGTGTGGGTGTCCGACAACCTAGATTCCTGTTTAGAATTATACTCGGAGCAGACGATGATGTCTTGCGGTCAGTCCTCTGAGTCAGCAAAAGTCTTGTCAGCGTGTCAGTGTGCCGCAGCGTGAGTGTCGTGTGTGTTTTTCACTCTAATTGGCAGCAGCTCATAACTGAATCAGACTGACAGAACAGTGAGGCCACAAAGGTCGAGACGTGAAGGTAAACCCAGGTTAGACACGGGAATAAGAACAGAGTAAATCCAGTGTCTGAAACTCATGACAAAAAATTAGCGGACACCAAGGCAGACAACTCTGAAAAGTTGCCTGCCCGGCCATAAAGTTGCCTGCCCCATTTTCACAACTTGAAACACAATGAGACGACTAATCGCAAAAATGACCGTTGTTGCAAAGTATCAAGGATTTTTTTTTAAATAAGGATGTACCTACCACAAATGCTCCCTTGCTTAATTTATGGTAAATATCCCTTCCTGAGATTTTGCTCCAGTTGTCGTTTGTCCATACACTGTTCGTCATGGTGCACAATGCAATGTTTGCGTTGCGTTGTCTGCTACAAGCCACGTGAACTCCTCTTTCCACAATGCTTTTAATAATAATAATAATAATAATAATAATAATAATAATAATAATAATACATTTAATTTGCAAGCGCCTTTTAAAACTCTCAAGGACACTTTACAGTCACGGGATAATGTACGTTTCCGTTTTGTAGCGTCATAAATGTTGTTAGCTTATTTTGAATCTTCTAGGGCTGAGGTTCTTTGCGTCTACTTTGGAAAATGAAATGCAAATGCACGACCTTATAACGCTCGGGAAAGTCCGAAGCACGAAGCAGGCTTCTGATTGGCTGCCGTGTCGAGTGTGCAAATTGCCAAACGAACCGGTTTGTTTTCTCTTTCAGCGATCCGTATTCTGTGAAATTTTAACCCGGACCCTTTCACAAAACGGTTTGTACAGCCAACAACCACACACGATATCACCATCCTACTAAAACGCAAATACTTCCATTCATCAAAACCAAAAATGAAAGGTATAAGCTTACAAAACAATGATCGCACTCGCTGACAGTTGTTGTTTAGTTGGCTTTCTGCCTACCGGAAGTTAGTGGCCGATCACGTTATCATAACAAATGACGTCACGCTGGCATCTCCTATAACGCTCCGGAAAGTCCGGAAGCAGGAAGCAGGCTTCTGATTGGCTGCCGTGCCGAGTATGCAAATTGCCAAACGAACCGGTTTGTTTTCTTCCTTCAGAGATCGGTATTCTGTGAATTTTCAATCCGGATCCTTTCACAAAACGGTTCGTACAGCCAACAACCACACACGATATCACCATCATACTAAAACGCGAGTACTTTCATTCATCGAACCCGAAAATGAAAGGGCATAAGCTTACAAAACAATGATCGCTCTCACTGACAGCTGTTGTTTATTTGGCTTTCTGTCTACCGGAAGTTAGCGGCCGATCACGTGATCATAATACGCTGGCATCTCCTATAACGCTCGGGAGAGTCCGGAAGCAGGAAGCAGGCTTCTGATTGCCTGCTGTGCCGTGTATGCAAATTGACAAACGAACCGAAATTTCCAAAACGTACGAAGATTTGGAAATCAAAATATTTTTTCCCCGATTTTATTCAAACGTTTGATTTGTTGAATAAAGCAAATGTTTGATTTGATTTTTTTTTTTCTTGAAGAAATTGTTGGCCACCCGGGCGGAGACGTTTTGTAAGTTGTATGCCCGACGTAAAAGTTGCACGCCCCGGGCGCCCGGGCAGACGTTTTTTTCAGACACTGGTAAATCTTAAACTTTTGACAGTTACCATATCAGGATGAAATAACGTTAAAATGATGGGTTATACTAGCATTGTTTTCTTTGTGAGGTCATGTTCTCAAGGAAGAAAATTCAATTCAAATACCGAACTTATACCTGGACCATCAGAAGGAAATAACGATATCCAATCAATGCTCAAACAACGCTACTCCATACCAGAAGACGATAGGAATTTTTAGAGTCTGGATTTTCATTGTTTTGTCGGGCCACAGGTCGGTGTTTGCAATATCACACAAGGATGATTTTGAGTTCACTTGCCACGTGTTTTAGGTTTCAGATTTCCAATTGTTATAATGTCATCTACTAGAATTTATCATTTTGTTTTTAGTCAAATGATGTTGGGTTGTTATGTTTTGGCGATCTTGACTAAGAAAGTGGTTTGTAGGATTTTCTGACACCAGATGAATGAACAGTATCATTGACATTTGACTCTTCCTTGTTCTGTTTCAACATTACTTTTTTTTGCTTTGTTTCTTTTAAGAAAAAGGCAAAATAACCATATAATGGTGTTGTTCTTCAGTCAAAGGGAGCTAAATAAAAACACAGTTTGTGAGTAATTTGCAGCATGTCACCAAAACTGCACCACATGGTTCACGGCATGTGTCACAGGCAATGATCTTCAAACTTGTAGATGTTCCTAGTAGTTGGGGAGACTGGAAATTTTGCATGTGTGGCTTTTTAAAGTCATTAATATTTTTAAGAATTCACTCTTTTGTCAAAAAATGCACAGTGGATGAATCATTATGCGGGTAACAGCTGAGCTCTCTGGAGTCTTTTGGTAGTTTGCTTTTCATGAAGGTGCAGTTAAAGCTAACATATTTCAAGTTGTGGCTCACATGATGCTGCGCATATACAGTAAAGTCTCGTTATATCGATATTCAAGGGAGTCCGAAAAAATATCGATATAACCGGGACTATCGATATATCCGACCCTGTTTGCATGTAATTTTCTCCGTGCGTGCATAGAAATAGTATCGATATAACCGGGACTATCGATATATCCGACATCGATATAACGAGACTTTACTGTATTTCAAATGTGACCATATATCAAGACATGCTGTTTCTGCAAGTTGATTCATTGCTACTGTGGGTAAAGGGTGTTTACATATGTTTTTGAGAGGTTTAATGTTGATCACATTCTTATTCAAGCGGCCCTATTATTCCTTCTCAGGCAACTGATAGACATGCTGCTCATAAATATTCATGGCAGAGTTCATAGTTTTCAGTCAGGCATGAATTACAAAATCTGCGTGCTGTGTGAGTCAATCTGGTACATATTATGGGCCTGATGAAAACTTTTGACACAAGAAATGCAACAGGCAAATACAGCAAAAATGATGACAGGAAACTAACCAGACTTGAGGGAAATCTTCATGTTCCCTGGATTGTAAACATGGAGATGCTCAGTACCGTTAAAGATTTCACTCTTATTGTACGTCATTATATACTGCCCACTTATGGTGCCGATATACTGTAAGTCAGAAAGTATCAGAAAATTTACAGTGGCTAACAATGACAGCATGAGGCTTTTGCTGAGAGCTTAAAGAAAGTCCAGTTCAAGTCAAATGCGTGCTCGTGTCGACATGCCTAACTGTTCCACTTCATAATCTGATGTTTAGATTTATGTGTAAAACATCTGGGTTAGTAAATAACTAAATGAATTTTCTGGTTAATCCTGCGCATAGTTCCATCAGATTTTACTCCAGAAAATGGAGCCACTGGCAAACATGTTTGTATGTTGTACGGTTATATGATTGATATTGGGTTTTGTGACTATGCTGTTTATTTACTGTAAGTGCATTTATTGTAGTTTTTGCTGTTGTTGTTGTTTTTATACGGTGATATGATTCCACCTGAGTCGGAAATTAAAGATAAAGTAGAGTTTTATGAAACAATCATGACAGTCTAGGAGAGCATCGTTTATCGATTGGATTGGATGTACCTTTATTCGTTATTTATTCGCAAAGTTATGAAAGGAAGAAGTCTAAAAACAAAATACAGGAGCTGCTGGAAAGACAGCCACTCTTGCGGCACCATCTTGAAGTAAAAAAAAAACAAACAAACAAACAAACAATTAATATGACAACACTAAGACACAGAGTCATTCCTTCTTCAGCACTTGCTGTACCTTCTTTCTGACATGAAGCAGTTCTAGATTAAAGAGGTGAGGATCAAAGCATCCTTTTCAGCAGTGGATCAGGGGCGTCATGGTGGAATGTGCACGTCTACTACAAGCTAAATATTGAAAGCAAACACGCAGCTATAGCATCCATTGACGAAAAGTGATTGTCTCACATCTCATGTTCCACATAAATCCACTTCAATTTCAAGCCGCGACAGTTGCACATACGCATTGGCGCTCTGCACTGACGCTCCTTTCTTCTTATCGCGGACTCCTCAAGCCATGCATCCATCCAGCTGCAGACTGGCCAACAGACCTTTCCGCTGAACAAAGCGGGGCTGTGAAGATGCTGCCCATTACAGCTGCAAAAAAGCACCATGGCCCCAGACCTGTCCAGCGATGACAGTCAAATGGCACCAACATTCTTCCCATTCAAAAACAGTACTGGAATATACATGCTGCCGAAAAGGCGCAACCGCTAAGCACAGTCTCCTCCTTGATGAATATTGTGGCAAAAAATGTTGAAAAACAATCCTTATCCGTTCCACATGACACAAAGTGACAAAAGAAAACACAAAAACGAGACAAAAACAACAACAAAAAACAAGGCTCATGAGAGCACTTGCTGATTGCTGCCTACTCAGGCGCCATCTTGGACTTCTTTGAAGCTACGACTGACTCGAAGCTACAACATGATGAAAGATGATAGCATTGCATTGCTTATTATTCTTCAGTGGAAGACACATCTGGTGACAGACTGGTGTGCGGTGTCTTGTTGAAAGCATTGTTTTCCTTCCACTCGACTCCACTCTATGGGTGTATTTATGTCAGGTGACTTATGTTTTGTATCTTTTAATGTTTCAAATAGAGAAAATAGTATTGTCAAAAATAATCTTGCAAAATGTATTGTGGCATGGGATGTTTTGAAACATTCATCACCATGCACATTTTTAGGATTATGTCATGTTTTGTAGACAAGGAATGCACAGTAAAAGCAGGAGATCTGTAGGAAGATGCACATGTCCCATCATTTTTGCTTTGGACTCTAATACCATTATTATCTTCTGTTTTTAAGAGATGATCTTCCAAGACCAGTGGCCCCAAATCGGCCAATTTGTCACTGATCTGACTGACCTCAGCGTGACCACATAGTCAAAGTAAAACGTAAAATATGTAGTCCACACGTGTGGAGGTTTTAACAGTTAAGGTAGATTGGTAGCTTGCAAGCATTAAATTTTGTTTCAAACATTCATCCATCCATCCATCCATCCCTTTTCTTATATATTTATCCTCACAAGGATCGCAGGCATGTTGCTATAGCATATCCCAACTGTCTTTGGATAGGGTACACCCTGAACTGGTTGCCAGCAGATTGCAGTGCACACAATGCCAAACAACCATTCAGGCTCACAAACCCACCGAGGGACAGTTCAGAGTAAGCCTGTTTTTGTAATGTGGCAGTGAAACCGGAGGACCTGGAGAAAACTCCAAACAGGGAAGCAAGAGCTGGAATCACACCCTCCACTGCTGCTGTGTGAGTCGGATGTGCTCAGTAGTCAACCAACATGCCGCCCTAAATTTTTATCCTTCACAAAATATTCTGGGTACTTAATTTTTGAAGCCAAAATTTAATCTTCTCCAAGTTTCTTGTGTTACTCCTGTTTTCTTTTCACATCGTGTGATAATGGTGTCTTTTGCTTGTTCTTATATTTACTAATTTGTTTTCATTCATTCATTCATTCATTCATTCATTCACCCATTCTCCGATCTGCTTATCCTAACAAGGGTAGTGGGGGGTGCTAGAGCAGTTGACGGTGGATGGCCAATCGCAGGACACACAGACTAACAACCACTCACTCTCACACTCACACCTAGGGACAATTTCGAGTGTTCATTCAGCCTGCCATGCATGTTTTTTGGAATGTGGGAGCAAACCGGAGGACCCGGAGAAAACCCATGGAGCCTGGGGCCAACACGGACAACCAAGGACAACCACTTGGCTACTAGGTCGCCTAGTTGGTGTTTATATTTCTTATAATTATATTTAGTCTCTTGTATGAAAATCTTTGTCAAGTTTTTTTTTTCTTTTTACCTGCATTCTCTATACTGTATGTCCTGAATCAACAAGGGCTTTTTCCAAGCCTTGAAGCTTTCTGGTGGAAAACAAAGTGAAAAGTGACATAAATGATCGGTATGCGCGGTTTGGAGCTTCATTAGAGTACATCTCAGCTCGGTTTGGATTTTCTAGATCCATCTTTCAGGAAACAATTGTATATTGTGTTCAATGTGTAATTTCTGATGCAGGAATTATTTGTTTCTTTTTTATATATTATTTTGAATCAATGCAAATGCAGACGGATATTATTTATAAGTTGCCCATATCACATGACGATTCGTCTACAAGAAAGTATTTGGTCTTAGTCGAACTCTAACCAACACATATGATGCTAATAAGGTCAGTGGATTGAATGGAGGGGAGGGGCTGGAGGAGAGAGCGGGAGGGGGTGGATGGATGAGGAGGAGGCGGGTGGCTGGAAGGAGAGTGGGGGAGGCAGAGAGACCCTGGCGGAGCAGCGGGGAGGTTGGACTGGGAACAATAGAGAGGAGCGCTGCCAGCATTCAGGCTTCAAACAAACGCAGAAGGCGATACAAAGCGAGCCCGGCAACGGGATGGAGGCCACATAAACTGGACCCTGGACATGTGAGGACTAACAACCAGTGGATGTTTTCCCCCTTTTACCGTCTCTTCTGTCTTTTGTTTTAACTCGTTTGTCGGTGGGGTTGTGTCGAACCGGAATCCGGCATGAACCCCGCCGAAGCGGCCGAGGAGGCGCCCAGCGACCCCGACACCGATGAATTCTTCAAAACAGGTAGGAAGACCTCGGTGGAGTTAGGGCAGCGAATTGCATGACCAGAAAATGAGCCACACATGAGACCTTTACGCCCGTTCCGAACGCGAGGAGAAAAGCTGGTGTGTTGCACATCAGCCCGGTGTCGTCCTGCACGCAGCTTTTTAACCTCTCCTCCCAATGTGCTTATTTGTATTTGGGCACGTCCACTTTCTGTCATTGTGAGTGCGTCTGTCTATGTGTCGGTGTGCTCATATAAACAGCAAACAGACTCCCATGCTTTGAATCAGCTGCTCCTAGACGCCAGTAAATGTGTTGCCTAATGTGCAACTCAATGACGTTATCGCAATGATGTTCAAGCCTCTGCAGACAGCGCGTGCGTGAGTGTGCGCGCTCACGTCGTGTCTGTGTTGATGTCTACTGGGTTCACGGAGACATCGTGTGTCGTTTTGGGGGAAATTTTGTCTTTTTACAAAGCCTTTTAAGTGTCAATGTGTGTGTGTGTGTGGGTGGGTGGGTGGGGGCTGGATTGTCAATCAATCGATTGTTCGTGGCAACCATTATTTTTTGGGGGTTAATGATAATTGCAGGAACTAGTAGACATGATGTAAGGTGCTAAGAACGTAATGCACGTTAACTGCTGAATGTGGAGCGTTTTAATAATTTTCTCCAAATTTGTTGCATATGGAAAAACGGTGTCTATGTTTAACTGGCATCTCATTTTTAGTCTGTACTTCTGACTAACTGCAAGGTGAGGGTTGGACTTGAGACTTGTTGACTTGCTTCAAAGAGTGCAAGCTCATTACGTTACTGTGGTATTGGATGATGCCCTGCCACCAAGCCATTTTCTTGCAATTTGAGGGACACTGTTATGCTCTTATCAAAATACCCGCAAGAGGCAGGACCAAGTTGACCAAGTTGGCAACATGGTGTGATCAAGTTAAAAGCATGGCCTTGCTCCTTGATGGATGAATGATTAACATCAGAAAAACCAAAGAACGGATTTAATAGTGTTGGATTTTTTTTCAATTTGTGTTGAAATGATGTGAAAACAGCATTGTCAACTAAAATTGGGCGTCTTCCATTAAAAACACGAAATCTTGTCAGAATAGCGCTTTTCTTTTCTCTTTGTGTTTCTGAAAATACGTATATATGCATCCCAGACCAGAAAATGGCGATGTCACTTTATACATTTATTGTTTTGTTTTAAGCATGCTTTGAAATTTCAGTTCTTCTTTGCTTGCTGGCTCACCATTAGTGTCACCCAATCGACATCCATAACATAACACTGACTACTTAAAATGCATTTGCAGGTATTCCATAGTATTTACAATCAGTATTTGAGTTGGTCTGTTTGTGTTGCGCTAGTCATTCTAGCAGCAGTCCTAGCGTTTTAACTGTAACCAAAATGGTAACTTTTCGTAGCGATTGAAAGTACTCACGAGAAAAATGATGCACAATAGTGTCAATAATTGGTCTGGGAACTCGGCAAACATTTTATTCTGCGCATGCTCTTAAAAAGGCTTTACAATTTCCGGGTATCACATGATCAGCTTGTTTCGCAGGTGATATCAATCATGAAATTTCCTCAATCGTATCTTTGCCTCACACACACATCCACACACGCACGCTCAACAGTTTGACTCGAACGTGAAATAAATAATCAATAAACAAATACATTATTTTAGTCTTGTAAACTGGTAGTGGATAACCCCCCCCCCCTCGTTCCCCACCCCGTCTTATTCCTTTGTTATCTCCTCCCTCCTCCATGGAATTTCTGGTGGGAGGTGCCGGGACCGAGGTACATGCGGATGTGTTTTGAGTTGCACTGGAGAGGTGAGGTAAGGTTCGAACCTGTCCCGCGTATTTATCACAGCCCCCCGCACTCCCTGACTTCCCCCAAATACCACCTGTCAATCAGGTGCCTCAGGTGCCTCAGGTGACTCATCGGTGCGTGCGCGTGTGTCCGAGTGTGTGGTGCAGGTTCATTAGTTGCCATGGCAACAGACCAGCTGACCTGTCACACACATTCAGGAAATAGAAAACCCAATCGTTAACTTTTAGCATCATTTTACCTTTCCACTTGATTTGATGCTACTCCTAATGAAAAACATATCCTGTGACTCTAAAGTGACCTAGAGAGTTTTGAAAGGCGCTTCGAAATGAAATGTATTATTATATTATTATTACATGCACTAAGAGAATAGGATGTACCCATAGTTCCTACTGTCCACTTGAAACATCCCTGATGTATATTTACCCCTACGAACGATGTGGCGCATATTTCTCAGTCAACAGCAAAATAGGCATTTACTGTATCAGTGACAGACTGAGAAGTCTGTCAGTACTAATTCAATGAGGATAACACTGATGTAAAAGGACCCACTTCTATCAGCACTTTATGCATATTTTTACCCTCAATTTATTTTGTATGTATGTGTATGTGTGTATGTGAGCTAGCATGTGTGTGGTTTAATGTGAAGCCCTAAATCATCCCGACTGTCCGATTTCTTCTGGCACCAACACTGTCAGCACCAGTAAAGTGTTGATACTTGAATCACCTTGCTACGTCAAAAGAAGATAAATGCTGACAGACGAGGACAATCTCATTTTTCCCTGATTTGAGATGTTGAAACCTTGGTAAGATTTTATTTAACGGCAGAATACCAACAGGGGAGGGCATCACCCCTTCTTGCTAGATTTGCCTTTTCTAAATGAAAAGATTTGGGAGAATTTTGAAATGGGGTTTAACCCATTTATAGTACAGACATCTATTTTGGGACGGGCCTAAACAAGCCACACACACGTTTCGTAGCAGCGCATCTGACCCACTGGGCGTGCCACAGTGCTCACAGCACAGCTAAAGGCCTCGTCACTTCTTCGCATCCAGAGCTTGTTAACAAGGCGTTCGTGTATCCATCCATTTTCCATACTGCTTATTCTTCATTAGGGTCGCGGGGGGTGCGGGACTCTATCGCAGCTGTCTACGGGGAGGGGACACCCTGTATTGGTTGCCAGCCAATCGCAGGACACACAAAGACATAAAACAGTCACTCTCATACTCACACCTAGGGGCAATTTGTAGTGGTCAATCTGCTTGCCATGCATGTTTTTGGAGTGTGTGAGGAAACCGAAGGACCTGGAGAAAACCCACGCGGGCCCGGGGAGAACATGCAAAATCCACACAGGGAGGCCAGACCAGGACGCGAACCGGCAACCTCTGCACTGTGAGGCCGGTGTGCTAATCACTCGACTACCGGGCCGCCTGTTCGTGCATCCATTTCCTTCAAGTACGTGGTGAGGTCTTGTTAGATGTCTATTATTCATCTGAAATCCATTTTGGCACCGCTATCCTCTAATTCAAGGGTCGGGAACCTATGGTTTGAGAGCCATATATGGCTCTTTTGATGATTGCATATAGCTCGCCTGTGTTGCTAAATTCTCGCTAAATTCTCGCTTTTTTCATGTTGTTCTCGCTGTTCATTTCCTGTTGGGGCTGCAGTTGGCGGAAAGCGCAATTTTGATTGGATGGTACTGGCCGTCAGTTGAAACAGGTAAACGCCCCTTTAAATGAGCCCGACGAGTAAAAAAAATGGTGAGTACACTTCAGCTTGAATGCACCGGAGGATTCGCGTTTGTCGAGAGAAAATGTTCTGATTCTAATTTGCAATGAAACAATACCATCGATGAAACAGTCGATTGTCAGTGACATTTTAACAAGCCCCATGTTAGCGTTAGCATCAATTTACTTCTGTGTATAGTAATGTGCGTAGCAAGTGTGGAAGCTAATGAGCTGTGTGCAGGCTCGGTAGCAGTAACTTCGCGTATGTACCCGGCAAGTTGACTTTCATACCGATCGTTTGACTGGATTTTTACCAATCATGAGGAACGGAAAACCATTCATGTTAACGGTGAGTACTATCACAGTTATTTTAAATAATAAATTCTGACATTTTGTTGAAAAGTGGCCGCGCGTGCGTCTGTGCGTGTGTGTGCGCGCGAGCTCGCGTGTTGTGGGTCTCACTGAAAAACATTTCTAAATATTTTACTTTTATGGCTCTCTTAGTCAAAAAGGTTCCCGACCCCTGCTCTAATGGATGCAAGCTCTGCGTCGTGAGTCCATCAGATTTAATAATCTCTTTTCTGCGCTGCCGTGTCTCTCCTTCACTTGACACTCTGGCAAGATCAAATAAGTGGCAACAAAGGTTTCAGGCAGGAACCCTAAACTGTCTGTCACTTGGACTTCCAAAGCCTCAAAGCTCGATATTTGAGAGTCTTTTTTTTTTCCGGAAGAAGGAACAATATGACTTGGCCGGTGTAGTTACTCATGAGTTACCGCTATTGCTCTCAATTTGACAGTAAACTGTCTCATTCTTTTTACATAGTGGTATTTGGTATAGTTCTTTTCAAACATTAACAATACAAAAAATGTTATACAAATGCATGTCTGTGTGGTTAATAAAGGTTTTATAACAGCTTGAGCACAGTTGGAACTTTATTCATTTATTTCCCATGTGATTTTCTATTTTTCCCATGTTCCATAATTGTTTTTTCAGTAGCTCCACAAATGAGTCACATTTGCTGATGAATGAAATGACAAAAGTACATAAAAGAAGTTGATTGTGTTTGGTCATGAATATGAAGTATACACACATGCCGAAAAATGTGCCTTGACTATGTTAATGAGCCTTTTTACAAAAAGAAACTAGAACTATCAGTCCGAGACAGAAAATAACACACACACATTACACGTTAGCATGTCAATACTGTACCTTCTGTCTTTACAAATTAACATTCCCCCTTATACTACTAGTAAAGATTGATGTATTGCATTACAACATGGAAAACAACTGGCTTTTCATTGTCTCTTTGTTGACAATATGATATCCTTCATGATTAGTTGGGTCATAATTTTTATAGGGTTAGTTGAATATTAAAGATGCATATTTGCTGATATTGCTGAGTCTGGCTGTCATGTGGGAAGCAGAGGCGCTGGGTTATCGTCCGCCGACTGGCTTAAAACGGTCGCGGGTTCATCATGCTGAGTGCCATCTTGTCATCTGAACTGAAATTACATCAACACTGAGATGAGACATTTCATTCATCTAGAACTGGGTAATGTGTGCACACTTAGATCCAGCAGGCAGCCTCTCGAATGCTGCCTTGCCAGAGGATTGTCTGAATTAGAGAAGCGCTTTCGGAAATGTACATATAACATTCATTGAGATATTTTTAACAGGACTCAAAGGTACTTACTGTTCTATCAAAAACTACATTTACAAACAAACATACATCAATCTAACACAATAAAACATTGTGAAAATCGAATGTAATTTTTTAAAAAACAAGAGGAAAGGTGTATTGTAAAATAAAAAGAGCTTACTGTTGGTGTTGCCTCTGTTAATGTCGTTATTGCAGGCAGCGTGGAACAGGTGTGGTTTTAAATTAAATTGTCCTTGAACCTGGAAGGGTCAACTGTGTCATGGATGTCTTTCGGTAGTGAATTCGAAAGGGTGGAATTGACAACAGAAAATGCACCGTGATGCCAACTACGGTGTCTGGTCCTTGGGATGATCGATCTATCTATCTATCTATCTATCTATCTATCTATCTATCTATCTATCTATCTATCTATCTATCTATCTATCTATCTATCTATCTATCTATCTATCCACCCATCCATCCATCCATCCATCTATCTATCCCCATCCGTCCGTCCGTCCGTCTGTCTGTCGGTCTGTCCATCCATCCATCAGGCTTCTTAATAATCACACGTGAATGAAAAAGAAAAACATGGCCTCTTGTATTATAAATAGCACAGCCACCTTATGTTGATTCAATACAGTTTCATATGTCAAATATGCTTTTTTTACACGATGTGCTGTTGTTTATGAAACATTTTTACACAGTTATACATTTCAGTCCTGTGACATTTCTATTATGCTTAGAATACTTGCAAGTAATTTCGCACAGAGTCTCTCTTTTGACTTACGACCATTTTGACCGTTTGGTCGGAATGGAACCCGTTCGTAAGTCGGATGTTACCTACATGTATTTGTTTCTTTATTTTTTTGGTGCACCCACTTGATGACATTAAATTGGGTAGACACAATGCCCAATCCTAAGAAGGACATTTTAAATCATGAAATTTGATGTGCCTTTCAAGATGTATTATTCCTGACGGTGAAATATTCTAGTCACATTGATAGTAAATTAGCATGAACAACACCTTCTAGTGCATAAATGGAAATCAAATGGATTTTTTTTTGTGATTTGTGAAGACATTTTTATCCCACTGCGTAAACACTATACACTTACTATATACTGTATGAGGTTGGTATAATTGTGAATTAGAATGTGAGCTTTGTGTTTATGCTCCAAGCTGCTCAATACACACAAATGTATGTTCTGTTCATTAATGCCGAGTGCAACAATTTCATCCTCACAATCGGTGATTACTGTGGGTGAGCTTGTTCTTTTATGCATTGCGCCGATGAAGTGAAGCACCACCACATACCAGCGGATTCTACCGTGCTTTTGAAGTAACTTTTCTGGCCGTCAAAATGATTCAGTATGTCAGACTCAGTCATGAAAAATATTCCACAGATTTGAATGTCAGCATGTGCATGTGCTCTACATGTGTCATAAAGCAGCTAGAGTATATCTCTTGCGTGAGTGCATATGCTTACTGCAATTGTAAGGTGAGGTTCCAAACCTGCAATGCCATGCCCCACATCCTGCTCATCCTATGTAGGGGAATATCAACATCTAGCTATTTTAATAGGGAAATAGATCATTATTGGATTGCAAAAAAAGCTGCCACGTTGCATGGTGGTTGATGGACCCAAAAGAGTAGACAGGAGGAAGGAGCGAAGAAATACAGAGATATAAATCTAAAACAAACTATGTCATAAGAACAAAAATACTTCAAAGTATCAAACAAAAAAAACATGAATGAATCAACTAACAGCAAAAGAAACAGAAACATGGCAGAACAAGTAATGACCCAAACACACAAATATTCCATTTATCATATTTTCTGCACGACAAGGTGCACCGTACTATAAAGCGCACCTTTATGTGAATGACATGTTTTAAAAGGTTTTCCATATATGTATATGGCACACCACATTATTAGGTGATACAGTTGAGGCTGGGGTTACGTTATGCATCCATTCGACGGTGCTCCACCAACAAAACAGTCAGATAGTCAGATGCCGAATAAACATGCAAAAATCTGGACTCACTCTATCCATATTGTCAATCACAAAAACATTTCAGGGTTTTAATTAGCAATAAGTAATGATATAACCTTAATCCGTCTCACATTCAATAAATTCCCAATTCACTGCAGCAAAGTTATGAAAGGAAGAAGAAAGGAAAACGAATAAGTAGAAAAACAAAATATAGGAGCTGCGGTTCACGGCGCCACCTTGAAGTAAAATAAGACAAAATAACAACAAAAAGACACAGTCATTCAATCTTTAGCACTTTTCTGCGCCCTCTTTGTTGTATGAAGCAGTTATAGATTAAAGAGGAGAAGATCAAAGTGTCCTTTTCAGCAGTGGATTAGGGACATCATGCTGAAAATGTGCACACATCTACTACAAGCCAGGTTTTTAAAGCAAACATGAAGCTGTAGCATCCGTTGACAAAAAGAGATTGTCTATGTTACGTACGTTTATTGATAGAAAAATCAATCAGAGAATCAAAAGTAAGAGACCAATAGATTCTTTGAACTTTGGGAAAAAATGGCACTGATCCCATTTCTTTCATCGTATTTTCTGCACAATAAGGTGCACCGTGGATGGTATAGGCTGGCACGTCCTTCTCCTGCAGAGATGGTGGGGGCGAGAGAACTTTTATTTAGACAGGCGGATGTGACGTAATTGACCGAATGTATAATGAATGGGACGTTTAAGAAAATAAAATTATGTTTACAATGTGTTCGTATAGAGAATTGCCTTAAGAGTCACACATATTCTGTCCCACGCAATCCACTTCAATTTTAAAACTAGACTCACAGTTCGAAATACGCATCTGTTTCTTGTCATCGTCAGCTCCTCAAGCCGCCGACCGTTCTCCAGCACCAACCTCTCCGAACAAAGCAGGGCTGTGAAAAATTCTGCCCATTACAGGCACAATAAAACACAAGCACCCTGGAGTTGTCCAGCAATGACAGTCAAATGGCACCGACATTCCTCCTAATCAAAAACAGTGCTGTTATGCACGTGCTACCGAAAAGATGCAACTTGTTGCATCTTTTCCTTTTTATTTGAGACACTAAATAGAAAAACAAGCCCAAAAAAAATCAATTCCTAATCATTGTGCCAAAAACGGGAAACTTGTGTTGAAATCGAGAAGAAAATTCTTCCCGGTGAAGTAATTTTAAGGGATTACCGAAATAAAATGCCATTTTATATAACCCAG